>NC_081350.1:14102300-14306312 GCF_029784015.1 Lycium ferocissimum
GAGCTCGTTTTCTAACTTCCCAAGGTATGTTAAGGAAACGTACGTTAAGCCTTTAAGAAAGATGAAATGACCTGTAAGATGGTTTAGAATTGATATATATCGGTGGTCGCAGAAGCTTGCAAGAATGACGGGGTATGAAATCATTGGAGTGCGAAAATTTCATTTCGAACGAATTTGGGAAAGATTATTGAAAGGTTTTATGAGAATTTCTTGCTGCCCTCTCAAACGGCTTTGGAGTAGTGAAAAGAAGAGCTGATGCAAGCTTGATAAAGATAGTAGGAAGGGACGCGAAAGTAGAAGAGATGCATTGGGAAGCGAAAGAGGGTATGAAGTCCACATATACGCATTTATCCCCACTCCGCGAAGAGGTTCAAGATAAGACGCCATTGCCCCAGGTATGCAATGCAATGCTTTACTTCTAATGCTTTTGATTGTGGTGGCCATATTGTGAATGGCAGTATTATTTTGGGCTGCTGTGACGATGTGATACTAGTGTAATATTATAGGGAAAACTCTGGCGAAATTTCTATAGAATTCCCGAGAACTTAACATTCGAGGACGAATGTTCTAAAAGGGAGGAAGAGTGTTACACCTTGGAAAATTTCATGTCGTTGCATAGTAAATAGACTAGCATAGGGTAAGAGGTATATGATGTCCTTACAAGTAAGAAAGTCTACTTAACGGTTCTAATTGAGATTCCAAAGACATTTGAGGCAAGAGAAGAAAGTTCGATGAAGAATGTAAGGTTAAGTCGTGTTTTGGAAAGGTTTTGCAAAGTACCGAACTAATGGTGACTTAATAATGTCTTGAGGAAAATTTATAATTCTCCTTAGGATGTTAACGAAGTGCTAAACAAGTGTTAAGAAGGTTGCATAAGGATTGGAGATCAAACGAAGCGGCGAGAACAAGATCGGAGAAAAGGTGGATTATACGACCATTTATATGGTCTGTATAAAATTATACGGACCGTATAAAATTATACGGACCGTATAAGGGTCCGTATAACTCCCGACGGACAGTTTTAAAGTTTTATAATAAGAGGACTCCAAGTCTCATTACCCATTTTGTTATTTCCTCCACTTCTCTCAAAACCTCTAGAAGGTTCTACACATTTTATTAACATAGAAGCAAGGAAAATCAAAGAACAACATCATCAATCCAAGGAAAGCAAGTGTAAGGGAGCTCTTTAGGGTTGCTTGAAGTCAAGAAATCTCTTTGAATTGAAGTTAGGGTTTTCTCCAAGTGAGGCAAATCCATTCAAAACCCATTCCTACTCAATCAAATGTGAGTCTTATGATTATTTCATGTTATTAAGTATATTGAATGGTTGAAAAATTTAGATTATGGAAGAAGGTAGAATATGGAGCTCAATTGTGAAATAATGGTATTCGTGAAAAATAGTTTGACATGAACCATGATTCTTGAGATGATATGAGTATAATCTATTTATAAATGATATTAAGAATATTGGGGAAGCATTATATGAGGATGAATGTGGTGTTGTATCATGGCTATGGTTATGAATGACCTTGAGAGGGAATTTCGGGAATTGGATAATGTCGAACTTGCTAAAGTTGCAGATTGTGATATTAGGAATGTTGTTATTGATGTTTGGGAGTTGTTATATCATACGGAGGAAGTTTTAGAAACAAAGGAAATGCTGCCCAATTTTCATTAGCTCTTAGTCGCTCTAGTTTAAGCTTAAGTATGTTTTTGATTATCTAACCTCGTACGAATTCTCTTGAATGTAGAGTTGTGAGCTTGGAAGGAAAGCATTTAGTGGATAGAGTTACGGAGACGTGAAGGTATGTGAGGCTAGTCCCTTTCTTTTAAAGGCATGACTCTTATATTGTGATTCCTTCTCTATATTTCCATGATCTTCTTACACTCTAAAAGAGGAAAGTTAATGATTTTTAAGAGATTCTTATGAAATAGAGATGAGATATGTTCCATGATAATGATGCTATGATGAGTTCGATATTCTTATTTTTATGAGTTCATGAATGTTGCTTCTTGTTGTTAGTCTCACCTCATGTTTTGAGTTCCTTCAGGGTGAGACATGATGATCATGATTATTCCATAACATAATCGGAGGCTCCTGACCTTATGTCACTCGGATAGATTGATAGCTTTTATTTGAGCTCCCATGTATGCAGTGGCTTACGTATATGTAAGATTACACCGCGCCTATATGGCCGGGCAGCACCGCTAAGGCGGTCGGCTTATGAATGAGTACACCGTATCAATATGGCACGGGTTGCACCACTAGTGGGCGGCATGAGATGACTATCCCGGACGCGGGCTAGTGATGACATATAACGCAGACAACTTACTCATATATATATATATATATTTGTAATCTGGTTTTAAAGGTAAAAGTGAGCATGCATGATTCCGCTTCAAGAGGCAAGCAGTTTCAGTTATTTTTTTTTTCTTTCTTCTTATGCTTTCTATATTTCATTATTATGTTACCATACATGCCTTACATAATCAGTACATTTTTCGTACTAACATCCTTTTCTTTTTTGGATGCTGTGTTCATGCCCACAGGTAGACTGGGAGGCGGCCCAGGTTTCTAGGAGCTACTCAGCAGATTTACAGTAGCACTCCACTAGTCCGGACGTACCATTTTGATACATTATTTTGTGTATATACTTGAGTATGACGGGATCTTGTCCCGTCCTTATGTCTCAGTACTCCAGTAGAGGCTCGTATATACGGATGTGTGGGTAGCTGTTGTCTTATGGATGCTTCAGTGTATATTCTTGTATATCATTTTTGCAGCCGCGAGGGCCTATGTATATTTGTGTATTGCCTTGGGGATTATATGTGTCCAGGATGAGTATGATGACTAGCGTAATGAGGGGTGCTCGGTAGTCAGCTCCAGGTACCCGTCAGGGCCCCTAGACGGGTCTTGATACTAGGGTGAATGCTACTACCATTAAGTTTGAAATGTCTCTCTATCATATTCTCAAACAAGACGGATACTTTCAGAATGCAGTCAATGATAATCCTCACCAGCATATAACAAACTTTTTGGAGGTATGTTCCCATCATATCCAAAGGGTGTGCCTCAAGAAGCTGTTCGGCTGAAACTCTTCAAATATTCATTAGCTGGAGATGCGAGAAAATGGTTCACAAAGCTGCCCTAAAACTCTATTGCTACATGGGGGGATATGGTCAAAGTGTTTCTCAGGTAGTGGTATCCCCCGAGTAAAAGAGCTGAGATTCGTGATCAGATTTACGAGTTCAAACAACGTCATGGGGATCAACTTTTTGAAGCTTGGGAGAGGTACAAAGAATATTTGGATAGAAGTCCGAACAATGGTTTCCCAGATCATATTCTGAAGGAGAAGCTCTCCAGAGGGTTGGATCCTATGACTCAAGCAATAGACAATAATGCTGCTGGTGGGTGTTTCATGAATAAGTCCTATGCTAGTATTACTGATATACTTGATCAATTGACTACACACAATCAAGCATGGCATTCGAGTACTTCTGATGGTTTATCGCTTGGGACACCATTGATCCAAAGTATTGTGAAGGATAGTCAGGAGACACAGCAGGCATTATCAACTGGCCACTAATATCTCTTTACTAACGAAAAGGTTTAATGATAGGGAGGGGAAGAAGGTAAACATTTGTGAAGATATCTCAGGCATGTCACCTGGAATGTATCAAGTCCAAGAAGGTCCATATCAAGAGGGTCCCCCTCCTCCAGTTGAAAATGTTCACTATGCAGACTACATAGCAAAAATTGATGTTCCCTGGCCAATTCAAAGATACTGGAGACCTCAACAAGGGCAAGGTGCATACAACAACAACTAAGGAAACTACAATAACAACTATGGTGGATCGAACTAAGGTAGATACAACAACAGTAATGATAACTTCAGAAACAGAAGTTCCAACCCTTACATTCCAACAAAAGGGCAGTCTAATGATCAAGGTAGTTCGAGGTTGGAGTCAATGATTGAAAAAGTGTTGACAAGTCAGACGAATACTGAATAGACATTATCAAAGCTATCAGAGACAGTGGTTTCTCACTCAATAGCTATTCAAAACCTTGAATAACAGATGCGTGACCTTTCAAGAGAGAAGCATCCTGCTAAAATAGGAGGACTTCTTAGTGACACTATTCCAAACCCTAAGAATGAAGGTGGTGGTTTGGAGCATTCTTTTGCTATCAGCACGAGAAGTGGTAAAATACTTCAAAGTGCTGACTACAAAGTGGTTGATCTAAATCCGGTTAATGAGAAAGAAGAGGTACAGCCTGATGTGCCTAATATAGATGATGAGATTCGTGTTGAAGAGAGAGTTGCTGATATTCCAGATGTTGCTGCTGATACTAGTACACCGACAATAAAAGGGGCTCTTCACCCTTTGGCTCAGATGTACAAAGCAAAACCCCCCGTTCCTCGGAGATTGTCAAAAAAGAATGATGATGCTAAGTGTCAAAAGTTCTATGATCAGTTGAAGTAGTTAAAATTAAATTTTCCATTCTTAGATGCTGTGAAAGAAATGCCCGATTTTGCTAAGTACTTAAAAGACCTATTGACCAAGAAAAAGATGGTGCAACATGAGACCGTGAGTCTGACTCACACAGTGAGTTCCATTATTTCAACAACTACTGTCTAGAAAAAGGGAGATCCTGGGACGTTCACCATTCCTTGTTCTGTTGGGTACCATAATTTTATTCGTGCTCTGTGTGATAATGGGGAGAGCATAAATTTAATGCCACTTGCTATCTACAAGCAATCAGATTTGGGGCTGCCAAGGCTGAATACTATGAGGTTACAGATGGCTGACAGATCTATTAAGCGGCCAGTTGGCGTGGTTGAAGATGTTTTTGTGCGGGTTGGTAAATTTATGTTGCCCGCTGATTTGTGATTCTTGACTGTGCTATTGATCGGGACATTCCTATTATTTTGGGGAGACCTTTCCTTGCTACGAGAAGCGCTCTGATGGATTCGAAAATAAAATAAAATGAAATTCTGAGTCAATGATGAGGAAGTTACTTTTCAGGTAAGTAAGGGCATGAAGTTACCAAGTGCTTACGAGAGAATTTCAGTGATTGATTCCTTTGATGTTGTTGATGAAGCTATGGAATTCAAGATGGAAGAGGAAAGTTTGGGAGAAGCTCTTGCTGCGATTCTCATAAATTTTGATGCTGAAGACATGGAAGGTTAAATGGAGACGATTAATTCACTTGTTGGGCTGGGCTCATATTCTTGCCACCCAAAGAAGCTGACTCTTGATCTGAAAAATAGAACTCCTCCTCCAGGAAAGCCTTCTATCGTTGAACCACCAAAGCTTGAGCTTAAGTAGCTCCCATCATATTTTAAGTATGAGTTCCTTGGTCCAAATAATACTTTACCAGTGATTGTTTCAGCATTACTGAATGAGGAGCAGATCGAGAGGCTAGTGGAGATATTGCGTGAGTATAGGTGTGCTATTGGCTAGACCATAGCAAACATTCAGGGGATTCCTTCTAGGATCTGCGAGCATAAAATCCAGTTAGAGGAGGACATCAAACCATGTATGGAACATTAAAGGAGAGTGAATGAGCACATGCAAGAAGTTGTTAAGAAAGAAATCATCAAGTGGTTAGATGCTGGAGTGGTTTACCCTATTGCTGACAGTAAGTGGGTGAGCCCTGTTCAATGTGTTCCGAAAAAAGGCGGGATCAGAGCGGTGCCCAATTCAAAGAGTGAGCTGATTCTGACGAGGACCGTGATAGGTAAGAGGGTTTGCATGGACTATCGCAAGCTTAACACTGATACTTGCAAGGATCACTTCCCTATGCCTTTTATTGATCAAATGCTTGATAGGCTAGCGGGGTGGTCTTACTATTGCTTCCTTGGAAGTTATTCAGGCTACAATCAGATCAACATCACCCTTGAAGATCAGGAGAAGACGACATTTACTTGTCCTTATGGGACATTCTCTTTCAGCAAGATGCCCTTCGGTCTTTGCAATGCACCGGCTATATTTTAGTGGTGTATGATGTCGATATTTTTTGATATGGTGGAAGACGTTCTTGAGGTCTTTATGGATGACTTGTCGATTGTTGGTGATTCCTTTGAGGACTATCTTGACCATCTGGGTCGAGTGCTTAAACGCCGTGAGGAGACCAATCTGGTGCTGAATTAGAAGAAGTGTCACTTCATGATGAAGGAAGGTATCGTCATCGGGCATAAAATCTCTAAAAAAGGGATTGAGGTCAATCAGGCAAAGATCGACGTGATTTCAAAGCTTCCTCCACCTATCTTAGTTAAGGGTGTCCGGAGCTTCTTCGACACGCTGGTTTCTATAGGTGTTTCATCAAGAATTTCTCAAAAATTGCTAACCTGATGTGTAAGCTTCTTGAAAAAAAGGCTAAGTTTGAATTTGATGAGAAGTGCCGAAAGGCATTCGATAAATTGAAGGAGCGTTTGACCACAACTCCTATTATTGTTTCACCAGACTGGTCTCTACTGTTCGAATTGATGTGTGATGTGAGCAAGTTTGCTATCAGTGCTGTACTTGGCTAGATACATAAAAAAATCATACACCCTATCTATTATGCCAGAAGAACATTGAATGCGGCTCAGATGAAATACATGGTGACTGAGCAAGAGCTGCTTGCTATAGTCTTTGCTTTTGAAAAATTCTGACCCTATTTGTTGGGGTCTAAAATTGTGGTGTACACAGATCATGCTGCATTGAGGTACCTAATGTCAAAGAAGGAGGCTAAGCCGTGACTGATCTGATTTGTCTTTGTTGTTGCAGGAATTTGATTTCGAGGTGAAAGACCGCAAGGGAACTGAGAATCAGGTTGCTGACCATCTCTCTCGGCTTGAAGAAGCTGGGAGACCTTCAGATGAGCTAGATATTGATGATGCGTTTCCAGATGAGCGGGTGTTGGCGGTGTCAATGGAGGTGGCACCATGGTATGCAGACATTGCCAACTATTTGGTAACAGGCATAATTCCAGAGGAGATCAAGTCCTACCAAAAGAAGAAGTTCTTGCGGGATTCTCATCAATACTACTGGGACGAGCCCTACTTGTTCAGAACATGCGCTGATAATATCATTCGGCATTGTGTTCCCGAAAGTGAAGTGATGGCGATTCTAAAGGCATGCCATGACTCTCCAGTTGGGGGTCATCATAGTGGTAACCAGACTGCTGCTAAGGTTCTTGAATGCGATTACTACTGGCCTACTCTCTTTCATGAGCAAATCTGTTGGTGCGGTCTTATGATCAGTATCAGAGACAAAGGAGTATAGGTAGGAGGCAAAAGATGCCTATGAACTTTGTAATGAAAATGGAGGTGTTCGATGTCTGGGGTATTAATTTTATGGGACCATTGTGAGCTCTTGTGGAATGAAGTATATCTTGGTGGCCGTGGATTATGTGTCGAAATGGGTAGAAATGGTGGCTTTACCTAATAATGAAGCTAAGAGTGTCATAGGGTTCCTAAAGAAAAACATACTTACTTGATTTGGTATCCTGAGGGCTATAATCAGTGATGGCGGTTCTCACTTCTGCAATAAAGCCTTCGTGGGATTGATGGAGAAGTATGGCGTAAAACATAGGGTGGCAACACCTTATTATCCTCAGACAAGTAGGCAAGTTGAAGTCTCCAATCGGGATATCAAGAGTATTTTAGCTAAAATGGTGAATGCAAACAGAACTGATTGGGCCCACAAGCTCGATGATGCTCTATGGGCTTATCGGACTGGGACTTCGCCTTTCAAGCTAGGGTTTGATAACGCTTGTCACTTGCTAGTTGAACTTGAACATAAGGCTATGTGGGCCTTGAAGAAATTGAACATGGATTGGAAAGAAGCGACTAAACTCAGGTTGTTTCAACTCAATAAGATGGATGAATTTCGGTACCAGGCATAGGAGAGTGCAGCACTATATAAAGAGGGGATGAAGTAGTATCATGATAAGAAGATCTTGAAGCGAGAATTCTACAAGGGTGATCCTGTCCTCTTTTGTTTAACTCTAGGTTGAAGCTGCTACCGGGCAAGCTAAAATCAAGGTGGTTCGGTCCTTTTGAGGTGGTAAGTGTCTCAACCCATGGAGCGATTGAATTGAAGTCCAGAGATGGAGCTCGGACATTTAAGGTGAATGGGCAGAGGGTGAAGCACTAGCATGATTGCATTGATGGGGATAGAATTGTTGATCGATACAGGTTGAATCATTTGGGAATGAATGCTGACCCGGAGAATCCTGACTAGGAATAAAATGGTGTCACTGTCTTGCCGCGACGTTAAATCAAGCTCTTCATGGGACGCAACCTATGTTTTGACTTTCCCTAGATTAGTGTAACGTTTGTTCGTTTTGCAGGAAGCACAAGAGAAAACGTAAAGTTCAACGGTCCTGTGGTATGTTTGTCGAGATGTCGACAAAGTGATGTCAGTTGAGTCATTTGTGGATTTTAAAAGAATATGTATTTTAGATGATTTCAATTGGTTTAAAGTACTTATTTGATTGAAAGTTTTCATAATCGTTATAAAGATAATGATTTCTATTTGGAAAAGTTTTATGTTCTTAAAAGTTTTTGAAATGACAGGTTTTGATAGAGCGAATGTCTAAGGGTTCGCTCGACTCTGATGAGAGTCGGGTGCCCTTCATGCCCTACCATTGTTAGGGTGTGACAAAGTGGTATCAGAGCTGTTCGTTCTAGGGGTTGCCTGCAAAGTCGTGTCAGGTAGAGTCTTGTTCATAGGTATGTTGTTGACCACACTTATGAACAGGAGGCTACAGGGCATCTAGGATGGTTTCCCTTCATTCAGATCATAGATTGTGCTATGTACGTGTTGTAGTCCTTGAATCCTTGCCGCTAACTTTAAGATTTGAATTTTGATTAAGTGATTGTAAAGTGTGGCTATGTTTGCGAAATTAGAATTGCTCGTAAGAAAGGTAAGTTCTCTAATGATTAATGATTGCTATTTGAGGTAAGTCTTTGCAGGTTAAGGATTGCAGTAAGGAAGGTATGCTTCTTATCGAATTGAGAATGCTGTTGTGAGGAGCATTTGTACAGGTATGTATAGGGTGTTGTAATATGATTGTGGCCCTGTGAGGCGTGTTGATATATTTTGATTGTTGCCCTGTGAGGCTTATTGGTTAGCTGTGTACAGGTGGGTAGTACAAATTATAGAGAAGATTATTACGACTAACTCAAAGAAATGATTTACAGAAAGGATTATGGAATCGATTATATGTTAAAGTTGAGTTAAAGAATGTCATAGAGATATGGGTTGTTCTTGTCATACTTTGGATGCTGGAGATATTAAGATGATTGTATATAAGTTAGATCGATGATTTGGGGGTACTTAGTTCCTACAGATCGGGAGTTGTCGGTAAAATGAAGTAGAGTCAGAGTTTATGTTTGCCATTGATGCAGAGATGATTACGTTGAGAAGAGCCACGACTAGTTAGAGAGTTAACATAATTGCAGAACGAGGGTTATGAGAGTATCAAGAGGAGGCCAGAAGCGTCGTGGTTCGGTATCCAGGTATGTTAGTGACTTTCTCAGAAGCATATTTTCTGACTTATGAGTTTCAAGAACAAAGAGATTAACAACAAGAATAGAGAAAGGTTTGTAAACCTATGATGTTAGTAAGTTCAGTAAAAGACTATGAAGGGTATGAGCGGATTTAAACAAGTTAGAAGTCGGTAAATAGATGACAAGATTTCAGGAGGGATAGAAGCAAGCGTAGGAAAAAGTGAGCAACTAACTGATGAAGACCTGTTATATTAAGTAGAGTGATGGTACGATTAAATACAATATGTTAACGGGAATAATGATTCAATAAGGGGATGTACCAAAGAATGGGATCAAGGACAGCGTACAAGACTAGTTTAAACATTCGAGGACGAATGTTCCTAAGGGGGGAAGGATGTTACATCTGGTACTTTTATACGTTGGATATGTCGTAAATTGATCGACATAAGTTCAAGGACAAAATTATTTTTGGCATTATAATTATTTATCCGATGCTTAACAACTGATAAGTAAGTGTGTGGAAGGTTTAGAGGTTAAACGAACATAAGAGAATAAGTTTTGTCAAAAGTTGGATTTGGATGCATGTTTTACGGACCGTATAAAAGAACTATGACCCGTATTTTTATCAGCGTCTTAATCTTTATGGAATATTTAACATATGTCCTAATTTGCATAAATTCCTATGGTTTATTAATTATATAATTGAATTTTTTGAAAATTAGTTAGTTAGGAAAATATATTCTTTTATAGTAGTAAAGCATTATATAATTGGATAAGTACAAAAAACATGTGTTTGTTGCTAGTCATATTCTTTCCAGAATATAATTCCACCGCATCAAAATTAAAGAGGAAACAAGTACTTAATGCTCCATTATTTCATGTTGAAAAAATTAGGTAGTCTCTCTCATTTCATTCTTGTAAACAACTTCAATTTGGGGGAAAATTATATAGGAGAAGAAGAAGAAACGTTTCCAGCAACATTGATCATTTTGTGAATTCTTTGAAGACCCAAAAAGTTGGCAGCAACATGTATTCTTTTCGGTGATTGTGCAGGTAATTAATCTCAAGAACATCAAAGGGATTGCAAGTAGTCTTCTTGTTCCAGCAAACTCGGGAAAAAGTGGGCTGGTTCCATTATTGTTTAAGGTGAGTAATCACTTCTTATCATTGTAGAGGTTATCATAATGGTCGTTGTTAAGGTGTCTATCGTATAGGACTCACGGGACAGTGTCCAAAAGTCGTGAGTTTGATTGTTTGATGTTGCTATAAGCTATTGTTGAGCTGTTCTTGATATGTAGAAGTTCTGAAGTTGTTGTCATGGTTGTGTATGTCACGACCCGCCTAGTGGGCCATGACGGGCACCCGGAGCTGACTACCGAGTACCACACATCCTACCATTATCGTCTTGTCCTATACACATATAAACCCCAAAAACATGTACTCATATATATATACACATAAGCCCTCGCAGCAACAAAAGAATAGTATACACAATATACATCGAGGGTTACATAACACCTGCTACCCACATACGAGTATCTACGAGCCTCTAACTGGAGTACTAAAATCATGAAGACGGGACAAGACCCGGCCATGTCCAAGTATATACACAAAAGAATATAACCGAAACGGCACCTCCGATCTATGGAAGTGCTCCCGTGCAAGCTGATCTGGCTCCTAGGAAGCTGGGTCGTCTTCCTGTCTACCTGTGGGCATGAGCACATCATCCAAGAAGAAAAGGGATGTCAGTACGAGCAATGTACTGAGTATGTAAGGCATGTATCATAAAATAACAAGGGAATAAGAAGATAAAATAAAGATAAGGAGATAACCGGTGACTGCTTGCCCCTTAAGGCGGAGTCATGCATGCATACCCGTAAAATATCATATCATGTATAGCTGCGGAACGTGCAGCCCGATCCATATATCATCATACATCAATATATTGCCGTGGAACGTACGGCCCGATCCATTACCTATATAGCCCGCGTCCGGGCATCCCGCGTCCGGGATGATATCATAAGATACCAGATGATCAGGTGGCTATGCGTCAATAGCGCCTCACCTTTCCCCATGTCTACTATATACATATACATATCATATACATATATAATATACGTAGCATGCATGAGAGCCCAAATAAAAGTGCGCTCTATCGGAGTGACGTAAGGTCGTGAACCTCCGATTATATTATGGCGTCATCATCATCGCTATGTCTCACCTTGAAGGAACTAATATCATGAGGTGAGACAACAACGAAGAATAGAATCAATGAAATCATAAGCATAGAAACATCAACATCTTGAAGTCATCATTGTCATCTTTATCGTTATAGAACGTATCTCGTAAGAAGCTCTCAAAGTTCTTCAAACTTCATCTTTAAGGGATGTAATAAAGTCATGGGAGTGTAAGAAAGAAATTATGGAACAAGAGTCATGCCTTTGAAGGAAAGGGGGTAGCCTTACATACCTTTGTATCTCCTTAATGATGTCGACTAAAAGCTCTCCTTCCGGCTTACAATTCTACATACAAAGAGGTTCGTACGAAGGTTAGATTGTTGAAGGTATACTTAGGCCTGAACTAAAGCGAATGAGGCTAACGAAAATTGGGCAGCATTTCATTTGTTCTAACAACTTTCCCTCAAATAATGAAACAGCTCCCAACATCATAGCAACGCCCATAATATCATAACACATAATTTCCCTTGGCTAGACGTTATTCAATTTCCAAATTCACCCCTAATATTCTCCACAGCCACAACTATAATACAACATCATACTTATCTTTCACATAATACTTCCTCAACCTCATTAGCATCTTTCATGACAAGATTATACTCATATTATACCATGAATCATAACTCAACTACTTTTCAAACCAACATACCATTATTTGTATACTTAAGCTCATATTCCATACTTGTTTCTAATACAAGTTCTTCAACTACTCAACACCCTTACTAACATGAAATAATTGTAAAACTCACCTTGATTGTGTAGAGATGATCTTTGGATGAGAATAATCCACTTGAGAAGAACTCCACTTCACTACCAAAGAGATTTTCAACTTCTATCAACCCTTAGGAAGCATTCACACCCTTGATTCTACCAACTTTTGATGTTTGATCCTTGATTTCCCTTCTTGGATATTTGTTAGTGTGATATGGAGAGGTTTTTAGAGGTTTTAGGAAGGTTGGAGAAGTGAGAAGTGAGAAAAAGAAGAGAAAACCGTGCATATATAAAAATTGCACTCGGACCCGACCCGAAACATACGGTTCACTATACGGACCGTACAATCTATACGGACCGTACAATTTATACGGTCCGTATATTGGACCGTATGTTTCCTCCAGAAAGTCACCCTTCCTTTGGAAGGGTTCTACGGTCAGGTATACGGGCTGTATAAAATATACGGTCCGTATATATAACCGTATAATCCCCAATTTTTCTGAATTCGTTCTCGTCGCTTCGTTTGATCTCGAATCCTTATGAAACCTTCTTGGTACTTGTGTAACACTTCCTCAACGATCTAACGGATATTATAACTCATCCTCAATACCTTACTAAATATTCATTAGTTCAACACCCATGAAATCCTTCCCAAGCATAACTTATACTCCGCTTCCTTTGACGAACCTAGTTTCACCAAGTCCTACGACTTAAAAACCTTATCGTATATACATTGAGGCTGCCAATCACCCTCTTGTGGTCGTGAAGGTCTCGTACCCGACTTAACTGATGTTAGTCTATTCACGACGGCCGACATGAAATTGCCGAGGTGTAACAGTGTATGTGTATGGTTGTTGTTGTTATGAAGTTTGGAAGGAAGAAGGGCATGGAGAAATGTCGTATATTCATTTGTACAATGCGCTTGCCGCTCATCGATTAGTTGTTATATCTTCTCATAGTTGATATTAGCGTTATTGTCGTCTCTTGTAGATTAACA
This sequence comes from Lycium ferocissimum, assembly GCF_029784015.1. Lineage (NCBI taxonomy): Eukaryota > Viridiplantae > Streptophyta > Magnoliopsida > Solanales > Solanaceae > Lycium > Lycium ferocissimum. The sequence continues at coordinate 14,115,746 of NC_081350.1, forward strand.
TGTGCTGAACGGGTTGGTTTTGTAGTAGCTATCGAGGGTTCTATATTAAGGTATGTTAAGGCTAAACCTTTCTTCCTTTGGCATGATTCTTGTTGTTATTCATTCCATATGTACACCATATGATTCCATTCTTAGATGAGTAAGGTCTTAATGTTTCTTGTGATGGCTTATTGATATTGTACTCCTATTCTGTTCCGAAGGGAACACCCATAAGGTGCCAAGTTGAATTGTGTATATGGTTTTACTAATGATTTTGAGGAAATGAGTTTTATACCAAAGGAAACATAAAGTTTGATTTTCAAAACCACTCCGAAGGGGGTGCGAGATTTTACTACTTCATTTCATTTACGATTTATGTTTACATTCCATAGTATCATCCCTTTGTATTGATATGATCATTTATTCTTTGGGTAGGGCAATAAGATGAAATTGAGTAGAATATAAGTAGTGAGAATTTCATAACAATTCTACCCTCAAACCTGGAAGTATGTCCTCTTAAGTCTAGTGAGATACAAATTTGATAACTTCTTATGAAAGACTAAGGCTAATAATTGGATTGTGATGAATTGATTAGTGACTTATGATATGAATTGAAATTGATATTTGTGGATTGAGTTTGTGTTGATATGATGGTGATATTAAGCCGAAAGCGGTACGCTCGAAGGGGCCAACATTATTAAGCCGGAAGCGGCTGCCCGAAGGGGCCATCATTATTATGCTGGAAGTGGCTGTCCGAAAGGACTATTGTGATACTAGCCGAAAGCGGCTGTCCGAAGGGACCGTTCTATTAACATGTCGGAAGCGGCATGTGTGTTGGATTGGATTATTTACTTAAAGATTGTTTTGAGACTTCGTGTGCACATTTATGTTTCTTCCAACGAAGGCTGCAGGTATTGAGTTAGATTGTGATTTCTTCTCTCCTAAGTCAAATTATGATTATGATTTGTTATCACCTTATATACTCAATATATTGTCCGTACTGACGTCCTTTTGCACTGGGACTGTTGCGTTCATGCCCGTGACCTAGATTGTTTAGCGGAGGTTAAGTGTATAACTAGGATGCTTGGACGTCGGTGGGATTAGGAAGTTTCACCTCATTACGGAGGCTGTCTTTGAGTCATGTATAGATATGTATGATTATGGGTATGTCGGGACCGGTCCCGACTTATAATGTTCATTTACTTCTTAGAGACTTAACGAGACGGTGTCTGTGGTATGTTTGTCGAGATGTCGACAAAGTGATGTCAGTTGAGTCATTTGTGGATTTTAAAAGAATATGTATTTTAGATGATTTCAATTGGTTTAAAGTACTTATTTGATTGAAAGTTTTCATAATCGTTATAAAGATAGGGATTTCTATTTGGAAAAGTTTTATGTTCTTAAAAGTTTTTGAAATGACAGGTTTTGATAGAGCGAATGTTTGAGGGTTCGCTCGACTCTGATGAGAGTCGGGTGCCCGTCATGCCCTACCATTGTTAGGGTGTGACAGGTTCCCTCTCCCACTCCAACTCAAACTTTCCCACCTTCTCCTCTTCAACCATGATCTTACCCCCATTACTACAATCCATTAACTCATATAGCCCCAATTTACTCCCTAAATTCACTATATAATCTCAATATACCCTTCACCCTCCCTAAAACAGATAACTTCATCCAACACCCTAAAGTGAGTGGAGAGAAAGGAACTTGTATCAACCTTTGTAGTGCTTACATTATTCTCATTGTAGTCTAATTCACAGGTATGTTGATCTAGTTCATTCATTGTTTATTTGTTTTATTGATCGTAAGGTAGTTGTGTATAGTAGGTTTCATGTCTTGGGATCATGTATCTGCTTAATTCGAGGTGGGGATTGATATGCTGTAGTGATTAGAAAACTCGTAGGGGCGAGTATATCATATCCCCACTGGGTTGGAGGGCATTTCAACAAATGGTTTTAATTTTGAAGCCTAAAGTTGTTATGCCCGCCAACTGTTCGGTGAATTGTCACAAAGAAAGAAATTATAAAACGGGTGAAGTCTGAGTAACCCGCGCCCCAAAACCCCATAATTGAAGTATGAAAGAAGTGAAGTACGTGTTGGTGATGTTGTGTAAGCCTTCGAAAATCAATATAAGGTCTGATGGCAGTTCTTGAGAGTACGTGATGAATGTACGACCCGTACTTTATTGTACGTCACGTACATTGATCACATACTTCAGTAGAAAATTACAAAAAACTGCTAAGTTGTATATTTCTAAGTACGTGCACAAAATACGTCCCGTACATGAATATACGTCGTGTATCTTGTGCTTGTAATTCAATATATGTCCTGTACTTCGAATGTACAGCTTGCACAACTGAAACGTTGTACCTGCAAGTGCACATGGTTTCTATCCCGACTCTCTAACACAGTGAGTGTTGTCCTTCACAGGTATGCCGCCCAAACAAAGAGGTGGAAGTTCTACACAAGTTGAGATGTTTCCTCGGACCAAGAGTTATCTGATGAGGACAACAGGCCCTTGAAGGCAGTTAGAGCCTCAACTCGAGGCCGAGCTAACCCAGTACAGGTTTCCTCCCAGTCTGAAAAGGAGGAGTCCTCTAGCTCAAGTGAAAAGAGGTCTGATCGGGAACAAGTCCGAGCAACGGATATGTGTTATAGACCAGTGGTAGCCCCTGCCACCTCACAGGAAATGATAGAATATCAAAGGGAGCAGCAAAGTTGTAGCAAGGCTGAAGAGGAGGATGCCCTTCAGTTCTCGGTAGAAGGCTCTCGAGAACGGTTTGACAAAGGCATTGAAAGTAAAAAAAAAAAGGGGTGCCTCTAGGGGCACTATTTTTGAGGAAAGGCGAATAGGATTCCGGTATTTGGAGGATCACCCGTGGATCAGTGAGACACTGACCCACAACAAGTTAGAGGTTTTCAATAGCGAACCGGGTGAATATTGCCCAATTCTCGTACGGGAATTTTATGCCAATTATGGTACGTACTTGTGCACCTTGATGAAGCTAGTAATCTTTGAAACAGGATGTCCTAATGGCAGACGTAGTTGTGGTTCGAAAGGTAAAGGTGGATATATCAGCCGCTTCCATAAACAGGTATTATTTCGAGGCTGAGTTTGTTCCACCACTTAGCACGGCTGAGTACACTGAGAAGATTAATAGGAGGATGTCACAATTGGTGACGGAGTGGTTGGCCTCAGTCATAGCCAGGGGTGACCCACTTTGGTTGAGATCTAAGTCAAAGATATTGAAGAACACTCTGTCGCTTGAGGCAAAGTTTTGGTGGAGTGTAGTGCGGTAACGAATACTTCCTATACAAAATGGCAATACACTCACCCCAGACCGAGCGGTGGTAGTAGAAGCTCTCATGACCCACTACTCACTTGACATTGGGATGATGATTGTGCAAGAGATTCGGGATAAAGCACAACAGGAGGCTACTTCATTGGTATTCCCGTGCCTTATTACTGCTCTATGTCGAAGGCGAGTTTGAACAGTATACCTTATAGGGACCGCTGTGTCAAAGCCACCCATGTGTATGATATCTACAAAACAATACAAGAGGAGCGGAAAACTACTTTTTCAATTGAGAAGCCGGTTGAAGGCGGTGCTCGAGGAACAAAGTTGAGAATGCAATCCCGACGAGTCTAGGACCCACGGAGCCGATACCACCGAGGGCGCCGCCACCGAGGCACCTCGTGGCACCGTGGCCCAGCCTCCTGAAACTATTACCATACCTACTTTTGAGGTTCCTCACGCTAGCACTGCACCCTTGTATCCGTCTGGACAGAGAACCCACACTATTTCTCCATCCACTCAGTAGTCTTCTCAAGACCCATTTGTATTCAACGAGGAAAGTTTTAGACAATTAGTGGTTCAAGTTGATAAGATGACGAGCAATCAAAGATTTTAGCTCGGCATATGCAGAGGTATGTAAAGAAGAAGACAAAAATTGCTTTAGCACTAGTGATGGCGCATCAAACCGGGCCCAGGAGTTATATCAAACTAGACTTAATAGATTTAAGGCACGGTTGGCTGCTTTGGAGCATATGGGTCCAGGTGGTGATTTGTTGGGTATGAGAGCTGACCTAGACCAGCTAAAGGCCAATATGCTGTCATTATAGACGCGTGAGCAAAGTGTTGTGGAGGAGCCCCTTCAATCGAGCAACGTAGACCTCTCATCATTGATAAATATGGTGAATTTGATGCTCGAAGAGGATACCTCACCCGAGCTGATAGAGGGAAATAGGTAGTGGGAGATGAGGTTCCTCGGGTGATAGAGTCGGAGATTCTAGCCCGGACAGTGGAGGAGGAGGAGGAGGAGCATATTCAGATCGCTACTGAGAGATCTATGTTTGACAGTCACCCTCCAGCACCGGTCAGCAGTATTGCCAGTGCATCCTCTAGTGGCACCACGGGAGATGAGTCAGAATTAGCCCAGTTTAGACATCCAGGGCAATAACGCCTCCGATTGACCCTAGCACTTAGTGCTACCAGGTATCGCTTACCCTTATTGTACTTACATTTGATGCATTGGGCACAGTGCATGATTTTCAGTTGGGGGTGGGGATTACTTGTTTTGTTGTAAGTGTAAATATGTGTTTAGGAAACCCCTCGGCTTTTCTTTGCCATGTGTTCTTTTCCAGAGAGGTTTATTTTATGTTGAACCTGGCATGTGTAGGATGTTGCTTAGATAGAATAGAGTAGTTTTGACTTATTTGGTAGTGTTTTGAAACTTATGGCATGTTGTGTGGTCTTGTTAGAAAATGTGGACCCCTCAAAAAATTTGAAAAATGCATACTTAGAAATAGCTACTGATTATCGTGATTGATTCTTTGTATGACATTATGATTATTGGGGTATTGTGTGTGATGAATGATTTCTTAGGAGGTCACAGTTGTAAAAATAATCTTCCTTATGCCAATGTGTGGGTGAGTTGTTAGTTGTGTTTAGTCTATACATGTGTAATCTAGAACTTGCCCGGTTAGTCATTTTGAATTCGACAGTTGGTGGTTGTGAGATGATCTTAGGCTTTCTTTGTATAAATAGTCACTTTGCCTAAATAAGCCTGACCATATGATGTAAATATCCCTAGTTTTCCCTTTTTGAGCCTTTGACCTTTTTCTTGGCTAGCCGTTAACAAACTCGTACCCTTTGTAAAAGTATTCCAGCTTCGCACCCGTTCCCTCCTTGATACTACGAGATAAAAGAGGCTGAAAGCCTAAGTTGGGGGTGGTGATAAGTGCGAGGTAGAGGTTGAGCACCTAAGGTGGGGATGGTGTATGTGGTTTTAGTTGAGTCTCGATGTGGTGGCTGTACATAGCAAATAAAGAGAAAAAAAAATTAGAAAAGTGTAACGCAAAAATAATTTTAAGTTGGATTAGAAATAAACCATATCGAGGCCGAAGATTGGAAAAGAAAAAAAACAAAAGGGAGAAAAGAAGAGATGAATAAAGGTGAAGATAAAAAAATGTAGTGTTCAAGAAGGGTGAGTCACTAATACCCAAAAAGTATCCTACCCATCCCGAAGCCTATATTACAAGCCGAAACAAGTCCTAACGTGATTGCAACTGAACAAACCAAGGATGAAAGCATAGAACATAAGGGCAAGCCTATGGTATTTGAGTGTGTAGATCTAAAATTCTATGTGAGTGTGAGTGTTTTCTCTTCTGTTTAGTCTGTTGTCCCTTTTTCATTGTATATATATGTGTGTGGGACATTCTTTGGTCTATATGAGGGCATACGGATGAAAATTGGTGCAAAAGAAAGTGACCGCCTAAAGTAATGTTTGTGTGCATCATGATACGTTCGATGATGTAATGTCATACATTGAAGCTGCATTATGAGTCATAGCATTTTTGAGTTGTACATGGTGTTTTGATAATAAAAGTGAGGTGGTCCTTGATAGTAAAACATGCATGCCTGTAGTTCGGAGTCAAAACCATTGTAGACATTATTACTCTGTGATTTTTAAGTGTTAGTTGAGTAGTCGTGTTGTATGACTTGCTTGAGGACAAGCATAGACTTTAAGCTGGGAGTGTTGATGTGCCATGAAATTATGGCACATTTGATGCTATTGATTATAAGCTTTCCTTGATTTTTAAGCAAGTTTTGGTCATTTTTTGATGTGTTTATGTAGTGTGCAGGAAAGTGGAACTGTAAGGCAGGAAAGAAGATGTTTTTCACAAAACAAAGGCAAAGTTGAAGAAGTACGGGTCGTACATCGATGTACGTCCCATACCTATTCTCCGTACCTTGTTGGAAAGTAACAAAAAGGCTCGAGTTGATTAAGGTGAAGTACGAGATGCATAGTATGGGTCGTACATCAATGTACATCTCGTACCTCGTTCACGTACATCGCGTAGAAGTTAACGAGAGAGAAGAAAATGAAGTTGGAAGCGCGTGCTACAGACGTACGGGTCGTTCATGCCGTACATTCAAGAGTAGAGCCCGTAGAAGTATGTCCCGTACTCTTTCCGATGAAGTATTGAATTTTGCAGTCCTGAAAAGATTAGATTTGTGCCTTATAAATAGCCAATTGGGTTTTTGAAAACAGTATCACTTCAATATCAGTTTTTAGTTTGGAGACTCAATTTCATAATTTTGGTTACTCTTGGTTTTGTGCAAGGCTTTTGGACAAGATTATTAATTTCTTCAATTCAATTCAGTTGTAAGCCTTATGATTTCCATAAATTCTTATTGTTCTTCTTTTTCTATGAGAAGCTAAATTTCTTTACTAAGGTTGTGAACCCAAAGATGGGTATTTTGTGATTGGGGATTGTGATTGATATACGCATAATGGATTGTTAGTGTTTATTTGTTCTTCGTTTTAATCATATAGTTAGTGGTTACAAACATTAGCTAATGCCATAAACTTTGGTTGATTTGGGAAAATAACAAGGGTTTGGTAAGAACAAATAATAAGAACTCAAGGCTTTAAACCTTGTTTAATAAATTCACTTAGGAATAAGAGGAATTTACTTGGCATAAGTAACCGTTCTTCATGCATACTTTCTTATCTTTGGGAAAAGCATAGAAAAAAAAAATCTTTTCTTATTGGGAAATAGTCTAGATTTACATAGAGGTTAAGTGCATCCATACAAACGATCCATTCGAAGTATATCAACATCAAAACCCATGATCATACACTTTATCTGACGGAGATACAACCTTGGTTCTTTTTACCTATATATTTACTCTAAATTACTAGTCACTTTAAATTAGTCCACAAACCAAAACTCTTATAAAACTCTTTTTCTGGAATACACCAGAACCGCAAGATTAGTATAATACTTATTTAGTAAATTTTTCACACCATATTCTCTGTGGGATTTGACCCCAACCTTGTTGGGTTACTATATTTGACATCGTCCACTTTACGCTATTAAAAGGTGTAATTTGAGCGTATCAATTACCTTATGGTGAGACTTCGATTAGCGAAGCGTATGGCTTGATGAAATTGTTGGAGAATACATGTAAGCCTTCGGGTATGAAGTTTGGGATGGATATTACCTTAGGTTGGGCCTTGTTGTATGATTTAGGGGCTAGCCACCCCGTTGCGTTGTTGTCCTATTTGTTCTATGTACTTGTTGGCTCATCGCCACACTGAGATATTGTATATTGGTGATTAGTTATATACCCTAATTATGATATTGTGGTACCTTACGTTGTTAATATTGAGATAAGGATAGTGAATCTGTTGTGGCTTATTGTGTAGCCTTATTGATGATATTACTTGTGTGCGCATGCGTGGTACTGTTTGGGATTGATTTGGTTTATTAATATTACACTTGTATTGTATTCATACTCATTTCTATGATAAATTGATATTGCTTTGACATGGTACTGATGATGGGAAATGAGAAGGAGATACAGATGCATTGAGACATATTAATACGAGTCATCTCTGGGCTGTGTGCAGAGTGGCTGGTGCATGGACTTCGCGGGTCCCCCATGGGTTGTGCCGCCGATGATGTGACGTTCCATCGTCAGAGTACATATGTACGAGCATTTGCATTTGCATTTGCATACATTCGGCATACATTTCTATTGCATTTGGTTGTATTGTTATTGTATTGATGTGGATCGTATTGGCATCCTCGTATGTTATTAATTGAGGACTGGATACTGTAGTTATACTTGGGTCTTGGATGATTATTCTCGAACTTGGCACAGTTGGGATTAGTTGCTAGAACCATAGGCTGTGATCTTTGATTGGGTAAGTGTGGTGCTAGATGACCTTAATATGGGTGTGTATGGCTTTCTAGGTTTGGGTGAGTGATGAATATTAGAATGACGAGAGAGTTTTCCTTAAAACAAATTATGAATATAATAAATGATAGGTTGACTTGCGGTATTGGTGTAGGATTGGCCCTGATAGTAGTCGTAATGTTACGATATTTTGAGCATGATTACCTAATTAGTATACTAGATGAGTTAGAATGTGAGATGTGATAAAAGTTAAGGAAATGGATTGCTAAAAGAGCATTAATGGAATAAGGCTTTATAGTTGTTTGAGACGAGTGGAAGGTTATATTCATGAATTGACTTAAGATCGCCTACCATGTTTATTTATGGATTCTATTACCGTTATGTTATTTGAAATATTGTCGGCCTATGATGCTTACCAGTACTAGTGTTGTACTGATACTCTTGCTACATCCCTCTCGGGGTGTAGAGCTGTGCAGGTTATTGGTTGATTTAGAGTTTCTGGGAGATGTGCGGTGCCTATCTTGAAGACCTTCATCATCTTATTCCTAGTTGGAGCTTAAGTCTTTTATATTTATTGTACATTATCTCCAAATTAGTCGCTCTTGTACTAGTCTAGACCAGGTCATGGGAAAAGGAGTCAGTTTATACAAAAGTTGTTGTAAATACTTCCGTTTTATTTATATATCCGCATTTTTTTTTGTTCATGTCATAACTTGAAGGTACATGAACCTTGTTTTATGATTGTTAATGAGTTTGGTTTTGGGTTAAGGGTTCGCCTATCGAGGTGGGAATGGTAGGTGCCCGTGCGATCCTAAAATGAGTCGTAACAGTATCCGTGAGATTGTTCGTCTGCATGGGGTTCCTATTTCCATCATATCCGACAGAGGCACGACGTTTACATCCCGGTTCTGGGAGACTTTGCATTTAGAATTGGGTACTAGATTGGACCTTAGTACAGCTTTTCACCCTCAGACGGATGGCCTAGAGATATGCTCTGAGCTTGTGTGATTGACTTCGGTGGCCTTTGGGATCAGTTTTTACCATTGGCTGAGTTTGTATATAGCAATAGTTATCACTCGAGCATTGATATGGCCCTGTTTGAGGCTCTTTATGGGAGGAGATGTAGGTCTCCTATTGGGTGGTTTGATGCATTTGAGGTAAGGCCATGGGGTACAGATCTTTTGAGAGAGTCATTAGATAAGGTCAAGGTGATTCAGGAAAAGCTCTTGGCAGCTCAGAGTAGGCAGAAGGAGTATGCAGATCGAAAGGTCTGATATCTTGAGTTCATGGTTGGAGAACAAGTCTTGTTGTAGGTCTCACCCATGAAGAGAGTAATGAGGTTTGGGAAGCTGGGTAAGCTTAGTCCCAGATTCATTGATCCGTTTGAGATTCTCATTCGTGTAGGGAAAGTAACCTGTAAGTTGGCTTTGTCAAGTGTTCATCTAGTATTCTATGTCTCTATGTTGAAGAGATATCATGGTGATGGTTCATTTATCATTCGTTGGGATTTTGTCTTGTTAGATGAGAATCTGTCCTATGAAGAAGAGCCTATTGCTATTCTAGATAGAGAGGTTCGTAAGTTGAGGTTGAAAGAGATAGCGTCGGTGATGGTTCAGTGGAAGAACCGTCCCGTTGAGGAAGCTATTTAGGAGACCAAATCCAATATGCGAAGGAATTATCCCCAGCTTTTCACTGAGTCAGGTACCTTCCCCTTATTCCTTTTCTTTGTCCGTTCGGGGACGAACGGTTATTTAATTGGTATCTGATGTAACAACCCGCTAGGTCGTTATGGGAGTGACTTAGTAAACTAGACCTCCGTTGGGAATTCTGTTAAACCTCGCACTTTCAGAGCATGAGCATATCACGTACTTTACCGTATTAATGGAGTATCGGAGACGTCCCATAAAGTTTTGAAAGGTACAAGCCATGGGAAAATGAAGTAAAGGATGAATTACGATCTCGTAAGCCGTAACCGGGAAGGACAACCTTGAAACCAAAGGACATGAACATTATCAAGTATGATTAATGATAAATATCATGTATGGAGAGTTTCAGAAGATTCCGGGACCAAGCAAATCGAGGAGAACAAGTTTGTCGAAGATTTGGAAAAAAATTGGAAAACTTTTGGACAGAATTTTGGGTCAACTTTGAAGGGGTATATTAGGAGTTTTAAGGTGTTTCAAAAGCCTAAAATGAAGTTCATCGAGTCTAGTTTCCAACGCAACAAACCGCTCGTCGATACAACATCAAAGTAGAGAATTATGGACGTTCTTACATAGCAGAAATGCGTGCTACAGTAACCGGGCTGCTACAGTAACCGAAGACTCTAGGTCGATCCAAACCGACTCTAGAGCTCGAGAAAAGGGGTTTTACCCTTATTTTTTTCATCTAACACTTCTAAAACATTCCCCAACCCTCTAGAATATTTCCCCAACTTCCACCCACGAAATTTTGGCCCCAAACAAGTGGAAACAACCAAATCTTCCATCAAGAAAGTTAGAAACTACAAGAGTAGCAAGCCTATGAAATTGTATCATGATTGAGGGTGAAGTTGAACTGATTCAGCCATGGTTCTTGGGTTGTATGCATTGCTTGAGGGACGTATAACACCCCTTTGGTCGTGTGTTAGCTTAATTAAATGTTGGTAAAGTTGTTGGAGGCCAAATACCGCAAGACTACATCAAAATAAGTTAAGTTAAGCCACTGTTTTGTAGGGGTTGTTTTGAATGTTTAAATATGACTTCTAATGGTTGTAAATGGTGGATTATAACCTGAATATAGTGTCCCTACAGTTATTGGGATTATTCATGTGTTAGTTGGAAAGATGAAGAAGAAAATATATGAAATCTACGAACAGAAAGTAAAGTATGAGGCGTAGGAGTATGGATTGCTTTGGAATACATTTAAGGATATTTAGAACTAAAATATGATATGGTAAATATATGCAAATTGTTATAAAGGGTGTGGACTGAATTATGAAAGGAGAGTTGGGTTTGAATGACGTTGTTATTCGTTAAACGAGCTTACCGCTCGATATGATTCTTAAAGTAATCAAAGAAGGTTATATTGGATAATATTGTAGTTGTTGCTATTGTTGATTGTTGTTGTTGTTGTTGGGCTGTTTGATGACCCTTATTGGTCTTTGGGATGTAATATAAACAGGGGAGATGTTGTCCGAATTTCGGCAGATATTAAAAGGAATTAATTTAAAGGCTTAAGATAAAGCATATGACGATAAGCCTAACAATAATATGAATTCTCCTGAATGTAGATTACGAGCTTGGGAGGATAAGCGTTAAGTAGTTCAGGAGACCAAAAAGGTATGTTAAGGTTGTTCCTTCTTTTCTTGGCATGTTTCCAAATATGGTAAGAGCGTGATAAACCCTATGACTCGAGATTTGTCAAAGTAGAGCTTGTCCTATTTTTGTCTAGTCCCGGGTGTTATGTTATTCTTTCTGAGGGGCCACATCCCCTCCCTATGTCCTTGAGTTTATAGAGAGACAGAAAAGACATGTTACATTATCAGTGTTTTTCAGCACATGCATAATATACTGCATTATATATATATATATATATATATATATATATATATATATATATATATATCTTTAGCACGGCCACTTGGTCGGTGAGACATTTTTATTTTGCACGGCCTATGGGTCGGTGAGACGTATATGCCGGCCTACGAGTTAGTGAGACGGATATGCCGGCCTACGGGTCAGTGAGACAGATTGCCTGGCCGACGGGTCAATGAGAATTTTCAGTTGCCTGGCCACTTGGTCAGTGAGATATATAATAGTATTATATTGCATTTCATATGAGATAGGTCAGGTGAGATTTTCAGGGCATTCTTTAGCCTCAGCATTTATATGTATATATTTTCCTTTATATATATATATATATTCTATTATATATATATATATATATATACATTGTTTATATATATATATATATATTATTATATATATATATATATATATATGCGTTCATGCCCGTAGGTTATATATATATATATATAATATATATATATATATATATATATCTTATATATATATATATATATATATATATATATATATATATACTATATATATATATTTGGAGCTATATATATATTTTGGTATGCTATTATGACATATATATATAGGTATAACGGGGCCTTATCTTGTCCTTTCTACAGCTTGTGTTCCCTAGATATATATATATATATATATATATATATATATATATATATATATAAACCATATATATATATCGGGTATATATATATATAGCACTACATCAAAGATACGGTCATCGATTCTCCCGAGAGGTCACAATTGCCGCGATAAATATATTATATATGACGAGGAATATATTTTTTGTTATGCTACTAATACTTGCTATATATATATATGCCCAAGCCTATAGTATTCGGATGCACGTGCTTTATGAAAATTCCATCTATATATATATAAGACAATATATATATATACATCTCATATATGTGGTCATATCATATATATTGATCTATATATATCAAGAAGAAAACCTTTAGGCTTGTTATCCAGGAACTTGTTGGATGTTATGTAGCCTTGTCAGCTCTCATTTTTGTTGTATATATATATATATATATATATATATATATGTCTTGCTATATATATATGTGTATATATATTTTGAGCTTGTGTGTATATATATATATATATATATATATATAGATAATATATATATATATATATATATATATATATATATATATATATATATATATATATATATATATATATATATATATATATATATATTACGGCCTATATATATATATGTATGATATTGTATATATATATATATAGGCCTTATCGAGTTTCAAATATTAGAGTGGTTCGCTCGGGCCTAGTTTATATATATATATATATATATATATATATATATATATATATATGGGGCATGACAAACTTGGTATATAGAGCATATTCTTTCCTAGGGTTGTCTATATACCGCGTATATATATAGTCTTGTTTATGCGTGTGAAGCGCGCCACACTTATAAATTAGAGGCTACAGGGCATTTAGGAACCATTGACCCTTCCTTCTCATCTTAGGTCGTATCGTAGAGCTAACTTATAGGATGTGATGTCCTTGATTCTAATCCTAAATGTTTTGATTGTGGATAAGCAGTTGATTATGCCACTATGAGGTAATTGACGAGAACTGAAGTTGATACTCCGAAAGGTATGTTTCCTGCCTTACTGTTATTTATAGACTTTGATTTAAGAACTTGAGCTATATGTTATGGGTATTTGTGATCGCCCTGTGGGGCATCCGATGTATTTTCTGGGATGTGTACAGGAATGAGGCAGTAAGGGGTATAAAGGAAACTCTGCCAAAAATTTTACAAATTGGATTATTGGAATGTCTATGCTATAAAGAAGGAATGAAGGAAAAATATGACAATCGGATGTTTGGTAAGTCATGATTGAATGAACAATTATGAGATGCTTTCAAAGAGAAGTTTTAGAATTATTGTGATTTAATTTAAGAGAAGAACACTGGAGGGGGGAAAATGATTAGTAATTAAAGGAGTTGGAATGAGTGCATTCGAGATTTCGGAGAATTGAGATTTATTGAAGATATAGGGAAAGTTGACCCTAAGAATTTAAATGCAGTATTACAAATTATAGATTGGTGAGTAAGAGATAACAAAGAGATATTGATATGGCAAAAGAAGTTAACGAGTAAGGAAAAGTTTTACATTAGAAATATATATATATATATATAAGATCAGGACGGGTTGATGACAGGCACACAAACTCGTTTATCAGACTTTCCTATATGATGTGGGTTTACATTGGGATTTTGAAGTCATCAGTCATTCGACTTCAAGGGGATTCTGAGTATTTGATAGTTGGTACTATTCTGAGAATCATTATGGCCAAGTTACTTCGGGTATTAATGACGACCTTGAACTTAAGAATGAGAAATGATTAGGTAAGTTGGATTGCAATTATGATTGTCTTCTGGATTGCTTATACAACTTCTAAAGATGATGTTGCTTGGCCGACGAAGGAAGTAGAGATTGTATCAACCTTAGGAATAGGTGGTGTGTTTTTAGATAATTTTTATAAGAAGGCTTCACCTCATTTTTTTTCAGACGGGTGTTGTGAAGGTTATTTGATGATAGAGAAATTAGGTGCGATGTCGGTTTATGTGTAAGGAGAGAAGAGAGTAGGTGTACAAGTGAAGATAAAATATCGCAAGGATCGATTCGGCTGCTACAGTAAAGTAAAGGATGCGAGGTTGATTATCTTAGACAAAGAGACAAGGTACAAGTACGAGTAAAAGAAAACAAAAGGAACTATGAGGACTAAAGGAAGGAGAAGGTGTCAACAAAATGGTTAAAGGGAATTATGTGGCCGCCGATAACAAGGAGAAGGTTAATGAGTTAGTAGGCTTGACCAAAGGAAAACAAATTAAAATTATAAGACAATGGTTGTGTGAAAGATACAAAGATGCGATCATGAAGAAAATCGAGAAAATTCGAGATATATATATATGTGTGTGTGTGTGTGTGTGTGTGTGTGTGTCTGTGTGTGTACAAGTTGTAGTATCATAAAGGAAGACGAAGACTCGTCAAAAGAAGAAAGGAAAGGGTGTGCTTTGTGAGGATTTCATGATAAGAACAAGAACCAACAGAACACTAGAAGGACTATGATGCATAGCTGTGATGCAAACTAGTTGAGAAGAATTACGGGACAAAATGAGCTAAGCTAATGAAAGGACGAGTCATAGAAATGGATGGTATGGAATATCAACTTTTAATGGTATAGTATAGACATAAATCGGAATTGGGAACCTAAAGCAAAGAGAATTTCAAGGATATCAATAAAAAGATAGTTATGAAGGAAGATTAGGACTGGAGGTCGGACACTCCCTAAGGAGTCTAACGAATTTCGGTGTCATCATTGATTCATGAGCCTAGGGGACTGTTAGTTATGAAAGGAAGAGGTGATCAATAAAGAAAGCATCTGAATTATATCTGATATGTGTAAACATTTGACTTAGTACAAGAATCTAGTTAGCAAAAAGGAAATTTTGGAGATTTTTATTATCATTATATCCTTGAATGTATTAGAATTGATTAATTAGATGATGATTGGTTAAGGGGATTGGTTTGCCCACTAGGGGAATTAGTATGGGTGTCACTCACGGCTATTTGGGTCGTGACATATTCACTATAGCAGCTAGATTGGACCTAACGATGTTGTTATAGAGAGGTTTGACTGTAATACTTTTTAATAGTTCTTCCTTTGTTCGTCTCAAGTGTTTTTGAAACAGACAGATTAGAAGCTAATATGTTTTTACTTTGAGTAGATTAAGGAACTGTACATGTATTATAGAAAATTGTAGCATAAAATGTTACTTTTTAATTATATATAGTCAGAGGTGGATTTATATAGTAAATTATGGTGCACATGAACTTATAGTTTCTCTGGAAAATTAGATATTTTATGAATATATTTTTTTGAAATTTATATAATATTATCTGTTGGCACCCATGCTCCAAGAAATTTGAATGGTGCACTTGATTGAATGTTAAGTTATTTACCTAAAGGATTAAAGGTCAATTCCTACTTAATACATTTTTCTAAGCAGGTGCTATTATGAGAGAGTTAATGTAAACCAATTCAATTAGATGCTACTACTTGGGCAGATATACAGGAAAGGTGTTATTTGGGCTTTCATTGCTTTGTCTTAAAAGACCTGAATTCAATACTCATACGTGGGCATTAGAACATCATTTATTTTGTGAGGTATTTTAAAGTCATTTAGCTATATTAGAAATTGGGGAAAAAATTCAAAAAAAGGAGAAAAAAGATAAATGCCAATGGAGGTCATAGAGAGGTGCCACATAGGATTGTCTATGCCTAGCTTTATATTATATATTGATTTATAACAATTGATTATTGTGCCCTCCCCTCCTGCATTTCGCAAACCCACCCCACTTATTAAGTAGATGTGTTTATTTCTCACCAAACTTAGAGAGCTTACTATATATGGTGAGCGTTTTCAATTGTAATTAAATTCTTTTTTGGTTTTTCATCTGATATCTGTATTAGAGTTCGATTAAATTTGTATTTATGCTGGAAAAAGGTGCTTCCTAACAAAGATGACTTCATACCAGACTCGATCCCAAGACCTCTGTTACACCTCGTAGTTTCGTATGTTGAGATTCGTCGTATGTTAGTCGTTCTAGTCTTGGACGGGGATTACCTTTGAGGTTATATGACACTAGACATGTTCATGTTATGTATGTGAAGGTTTAAGTTCATGTTTAGTAAGTATTGGAAAGATTAGAGGTTAAACAAATTGAAGAAAATGAGTTTGTCGGAAGAGCATTTTGTCGCCCATTTGACAGTCCGCAGAACCGTTTGATGATCGTCAAAAGGTGGCTCCTCCACTGTGAAACAGTCACAAAAAGGTCATGTTGGTTGGACCATTTGACGGTCCATTTGACGGACCGCAAACCGTTTGATTGTCCGTCAAATTATGTTAGCGGGATTTTAAGTGAGGCTTTATATTTCATTTTCCCTTATTTGGATTCATTATCCTCCCATTTCAGACCCTAAGGCTCTCCAAAACCCTCTCCCCAAGTTCATCTACTAATCAAATCCAAACCAAAGAGAATCAAGAGATTCAAGTGCTAGAAAGCTCACTAGGGTTAGTATAGTTCAAGTATCTCTTTGGTGTTGAAGTTGGAGGTTTCATCCTGTCACGACCCAAGTAGCCGTGAGTGGTACCCACGTAAATCCCCTAGTGGGCGAACTAATCCCCTTAATCAATCATCACTTAATTAGTCAATTTTAACACATTCAAGGATATAATGATACTAATAATCTCCAAATTGTCTAGTCATGCCATAAATAAATAAAGGTACGGAAGTCCTAACTATTACAACCTCAAAATCTGAAAGTCATAGTACAAGGACTCTAAAACAGAACTGTCTAAAGAATGAACAACTGTCTGAAATAATCATAAATGTCTGAAATGAAATAGACATCTAAAATAAGAAAGATCTCAGGCGGCATGACATGGATAGGAGCTCACCCTCGGATCTGATCAGGAACTGGCCTCACACTAAATATGAGGTTTGGTAGATATCTCTGGATCACAATCTGTACTCAAAAGAATGCAGTAAGATAATATCAGTACAAACACTATGTATTGGTAGATATCATAGGCAGACTAAGATTAGTATCATGCATAAAATCACAAAATCAATAGAATAGACAGATAGGCACAATAGCACATAACCATATGAAACTATCACCAAGAATCATCCAACACTGAAATAAGATAAGCCCGCACAAACAATAATCAATAAAAGTAATGCAACCCATGTCATTACCAACACAACCATAACTCATGAATTATCTGAACTCTGTCACATATCTGTACAGACATGCTAAATGGTATTGTTTTCCCAAATAGCCATGACCTGCAGGGGACCCATGGTGTCCATGTACACTCGCTCCGGAATTGACCTCGGATCACGAGCCCATAACTAGGCTACATCCTCACTCCTGTCAAATATGCCTTTTCATATTTATATTGTCTTTCTCATCACAATGTATTTCCATTCCACAATTAATAAGGAATGTGAACAATCAATGAATCAATATCAAGGAACATAAGCCACAATGCCGCAAGTCATATCAAGACTCAAGAATCATTTCATCAATAGCATGAATAAGGGATTACTCCCAGTCAACAAGAATGGTATTCATTAACTTCTTCTTTATCATATCATAACAATTCATCACATAATAAATCAACCAATGTCAAACTTAGGAATTTCCAACTACACTTTATGTCTGAAGCCCTAATCATGCTTCTCCTATCAATTTCATAACATATACAATCAACTAATCAAAGTCTAACTCAAGCAGACCGTAACCTACCTCAAAGCCGAACTGGAACAGTGCAATCACTCCGTAATAGCTTTCCCTTTTTACAATGCTTCAGAATGTTCAAAGTCTGGCAATCATAACGCTAAGTGAGTACTGGATCATCTACTCAAACAAACAACAATTGGGGAAGAGAACCCAACTACTTCTACCCTTTTCAAATGGGTGAACTATCACTAAGTGTGAATTTATCATAAAGTGTAACGACCCGTTTAGTTATTATAGTCCTTTTGATTTTTTTGAGCTTTGATTAGCTCATTCTTGACCCGAAGGGACCATTGGCACGCTCCCCGATGTGTCTAAGTCGGATTCGAGCAACTTTTATGGAATGTAGGCTTAAAGTGAAAAATGGTTGACTCAAAGTTGACTTTTGAGTAAACGGACCTTTTTTGAAATTCTGTCGATTCCAAGAGGTCCGGATGTGCGTTTAGAATTTGTGTGTGTATTTGGTTATGTTCCCAATGCACTTGGATGCATTTTGGAACTTGGGTGGGAAATTAGAACTAAGGCGTCGGGGGTTGACTCGGTCAACGAGGACTCCGTTAGAAATTCTGTGGCCACGAGCACATTCGTAGCGTATTTTTGTATGGGTTTGTGTGTATGGCTTATGAGCAGATGGCCTCGGGAATGGCCCGGGATATCGATTGAAGACTTAGAAAAATCGGGGGATTCTGGTACCTGGTGCCCGCTATAGCGGCACCACTGTCGTCCCTGCGGCACCGCATTTACGGTGTGTTAGCCGCTGGGGCGGCCATGTGTATTGCTGGCCAGACCGCTATGGAGGCCTTAAAGGCGCTGTAGCGGGGCCGCTACCGTCGTGGCGGTGACGGGCCAGGTAATTTCATTAAGTGTGATTTAAATAAGCCCTTAGACCCTCATTATTTCCATTTCAAAATTAGATCTTTGGGGAACAGTTCCTGGAGATATTTTGGAGACATTCTTGGAGGTAAATCTTGCCTATTCCTTTGCTCTTCCTTAATCACAATCCTCTTAGATTTCCCCCTGCCCTTTTAATAACCCCTTAGTGATGGAAGTTGAAAGCGGGTTTTTGATGAACTTTTCCTTAGGCTCATGTATGAAGAAATTGATGATGCTTATGTTAGATTTCGACTAATCTAAGCTTATTAATCATATGCCTTATATTTCTAGTGTTGAATTTTGGAATCAAGGACTTAGGGTTTATACCCAAATTGGGGGTGTTGCTTGAAATCGGAAATTAGGCTAATCTTTGAGTTAAATCAACAATTAGTGGTTGGGTTATGATCACCTAGTGCTTAATTTGATATTTTGCTTTCGAATTCCCCGTTTTGCCCTTGTGGGCCCGTTTCTCCAATTTCTAGCGTTGGAATTGACCCAAAATGAATAGTAGCAATATTAGTATCATTCTTCGTGATTTCTAATCTAGATTTCAATTATGCTTAGACTACTTTGGTTCTGAGGTTTAGCGGAAAGGCAAGGCAAATAGTGAGTTGTTAGTGTTGCGGTTCGGCCATCCAGGTAGGTTATGGCTTACCCTTGGTAAGACTTCGTATAGCGAAGCACATATTTAGATTATATTATCGGAGACAGCATGTAAACCTTCGGGTATGAAGTCGGGTTGGATATTACCTTAGGTTGGGCCCTGTTGTGTGTTGGGACTAGCCACCCCATTATATATGCTTTGATTGTTCTATTGTGCCGGCTTGATGTCGTGAGTCGTTGGTAGATATTGGATTTTGTTTTATCATCTTGATTTTGATATAATTGACATACCCGCTGTTGGTATTTGTACTTGGATATGTTGTTGGCGTACCCACTATTGGTACTTGTGATTCGGTCATATTATTGGCATACCCACTGTTGGTATTTGTGATTCGGTTATATTATTGGCATACCCACTGTTGGTATTTGTGATTCGAGTATATTGTTGGTGTACCCATTGTTGATACTTGTGATATTGAGCATGATTATTGATGTGATTCATGCATTGCACGCACTCTCATTTCCATGATACACTGTTGAGATATTGATGATATTTGATGAAACACTTGATGAGCTGGGCTTAGTTTTACTTGAGTGACGTGAGATAGCCGATGTCCGATGTTCATCCCGGAATCGTTGATTGAGTGAAATTGATACTTGATAAAACTCTTTTACTTGAGTGATGCGATATGGCCAATGTCTGATGATTAATTCCGGAATCGTTGTTGCATGGCCGATATCTGATGTTAGTTCCGGAATCGTTGTTAGTGCATGGACTCCGCGGGTCTCCCAGAGTGGTGCTGGTGAGAACCCTCCGTGGGCAAAGATCCGGGGTCTCGTCTGTCTGTTGGGCAAAGATCCGGGACGGGTGGCACTTAGACTTCGCGAGTCACACTGGGTTGTGCTACCGAGACATTGATATTTCCATCCGGAGTACATGTGTACACCGCATTTGCATGGCATTGCATTACATTCATACCATTATTGCATTGCATTATGACTTGATTGGTAAGTGCCCGCACGACTTAGGCAAAATAGGTCGTGACATAAAGTCAACCTCAACCATCATACTATTCCCATTCATGGGTTTCTAATCAATTCAACCCTTTTACAAGCAGTTTTTATGCCAAAGTTACCATCTTTATGAAATCCTAAGTCTCAATACATCCTTCTCATCCATTAGAACTTGAATTCTCACCCTAGGAAATGATAATCTATAACCTTAGATTAATAAACAACAATAAAATCATTAGCCCATTCATTATTCAAGGGTTTCTTAAGTTCTAGGGTTTTAGTCCTTTCATTCACCATTAACAAACCTTAACTAATCATGGAACTTAATGATAAGATGGAATGAACAAAGTAGAGGGTTGAGACTTACCTTTAGAGAGTATTTTATCCCTAGCCTTAGAACTTCACCACAGGAGTTCTTGGAAACTGTTTGGGAGTTATGTGGGGAATGGGTTCAGAAATAAGACTATAAAATGCTGATTCTGCCTTCCGTCGATCGCCGCAGCGGTCGATGTCTCGCTGCAGAGGTCTCGCTATAGGCGGACCTCATTTATTCACCAACTCCCCGCTATAACGGACTCGCTACTACGGTCCCACAACCACTGCAGCGGTCTATTTTGACCAGTAGCTCGGGTTTTTCCACCAATTTTACACCCAACAATCCAACACCAATCCAATACCCTATAGACGCAAACCAAACATGCACATATACATAAAAACACGTTACGGACTCACCCGCGGCCTCAGAATTTCCAACGGAGGTCTAGTTTACTAAGTCACCCCCATAATGACCTAGCGGGTCGTTACACATCCTAGTGAAGTAATTTGTTCCAGAGCTTATTCTTGTGTGATGAAGGTAAGGTTTCATCTCTATTACATGTTCTTGAGGTTATTGATTGTTATACAACTTGATTGAAGGAAAAAAGTGAAAAAGGAAGTTCAAATATGGATTAGAGACCATGTTGAGTTTATGGACTGTTTTGATCATTTTGTTGTTGCGTTATTGAGATGATTTCCTTGTAGTTGGATAGTGGTTGATGTTGTATGTAGGAAAGAGGTGTATAAATACCGTATACGAAATGTATATTGGACTGTTTGAGGCGTATCTTGTAATAATCTTTGAAGTAAGTATAAGAGGCAGGCTTGTATGAGCTTCTTCTTGTTGTTGTTGGCTGCTGTGTATGTTGTTGTAGCCAAGGAATAAGGGGAAATGCTGCCCGTTTCATTTTAGAATCTAATTATTGTTTGATATACGTGATATACTAGTGTCATCTAAGTTCGTATGTGCATTCTCTTGTTATAGGATTGGCACACTAGTTATGGAAAGTTCGTTGTTAGATTACTTGGACGACTTGAGGTATATTAAGGCTAACTTTCCTTCTTTTGGCATGATCCTTATGAACTAAACGTAAACGTAGCGCTACTCCATAATGAATCTATTCTTAGTAGCAAGAGATGTTCCATGTTGATTCATGTTCTAGTAAGGATGTTCAGTATGTCTTTCTTCAGATTCAGTAAGATTCATAGAGTCACATGTTAATGGAAATGCTATCTCATAACGATGTTCGGAGGTATAACGACCTGAAGTCACTCCGATAGAATCCGGATGTACTCTTATCATATTTATGCACTATATATATATATATATATATATATATATATATATATATATATATATATATATACAGACCTATGACCCCTCAGGCGTTATATATTCGTATATTATGTATTATGTATTATATATGGGGGATGGGGAAGTGAGGGCGTTATATACGCACTACCACCTGATCAGCTGGTCACATGATGATGATGATGCCCATAAAGGCCGATATGATACAATGGGATGCCCACAAAGGCTTGACAGGCGTCATATATATATATATATATATATGACCCTTATACGTGCATGCACAGTATTTATGTATATCATTGGCCCACATAGGCAGTTCAGACATACAGGTTGTATACATCTCATCCTATGTTCTCTTATGTTTATTTCATGTTACTTCCATGCCTTACATACTCAGTACTTTGTCCGTACTGACGTCCCTTTCCTGGGGGCGCTGCGTTTCATGCCCGCAGGTTTAGGTAGACAGGTTGATGATCCGCTACTGTAGGCTGTTATTCAGCGGATATTAGAGCACTCCTCTTGTTCCGGAGTTCTTTGTTGTGTTTTTGTACGTTATTCTTTTGTGTGCATAAGGGTATGGCGGGGCCCTGTCCAGAACTTTTTTCATCATATACTCCAGTAGAGGCTTGTAGACAGTCATGGATTAGTTAGACGTTGTATGGCCCCTTTCGACCTATATTTTGTTGTACAGTATTTCATGATGGCCTTGTCGGCCTGCATGATTCCTTTTTCCAGCATATTTCTTATATGATTTAGCAGATTTTCATCTGGTGACCTCGAGGTCCACTCTTGTTTATGATCATGATAGGAAAGCATGTTTAGCGGTGATCGACAGGTAGGGGTGGCCGTCATGGCCCTCCAGTTTGGGTCGTGACAACCTCATAATGAAAGAGTACTTATCACTCCACCACAATACTGATTGGTCAATTATAACTAATTGAGAATGTACAATCTCACACAAGATTTAAGTATGTAGGGTTTCCCCATCCCTCACTTTTCATGTATTTCACGTTTTAACGTTGATATATAGGTAGGGTCTATGTTAAACCTTCTGTCACTACAAGGAAAGAGAAGTAGTACTTTTCCTGTTTAATTCTATGTGACAATATTTTTAGAGATTGATTTAGGATTTGATGTTTATGGGTTCCTACAGTCATTTCAAAATAGATTAAAATATTAATTGGGTTCACACAAGGTATAAGCAAAATCTACTGGGTTCCCGTAAACCTGTAAGTAAAGTTTTGGATCTGCCCCTGACTATTTTTTAAATAGTACGTTTAGAAAAGAACAATACATTTTTATATTTGAAAAATTAACTTTAAAATTTTCATTTTACCCTTAAAACATGCTTTATAGCCACAAATTTTTTATCTCATGTTTGAGGTCACAAGTTCCCAAAAACTTTATCAAACACCGTCACGTATAGAATTGAAACGGGGTACCTGGGCATCAAGCTGAGCAAGTCGAGCCCAATCGAGCTTCTTACAATACCGAGCCTGTAACACCTCGTACCTTCGGGCTAAGGTATGACCCTTATGATGGGAACATAATGGAACCAAGATGAGGAGTATAGGAAGTATTTCGAAAACCAATCAAGTTATAAGAAGAGTCTTTGGGCAAAGTATAGTCGGAAGCTACTCTACGAGCCATGTTTTCAAGTGAGTTTGCACAAGGCCTCACTTAAAGCGAGTATTCGGAAAAACATATAAAGAATTTTTGAAAACTCAAAAAATGAAGTTGTAGCCCTTTTAAATACCTTTCCAGCGATATATGGTCCAGCTAAAACGGAGCTCTATGTTAAGAGTTATGCCTGATTTACTAACGCTGGTCGAAGCAGAATTTTTAGATTTTGGGTTACGTTTTTTAGCCTTTTCCTACTCGAATTGGGACTCCTTATTTTATTATTTTATGAAGTAAAAATGTCCCTAACACTAGTCTAAACCCTAAGAGACTATTTATTCTCTCACTACCTCCATCCCTATGGAACCTAGGCACTCCAATCCTTCAAGAACCGCAAGAAACTAACTCATTCTTGCAATCAAGAAAAATCAAGAAATCATCAAGAGTTTGGTTTGTCGATCTAGTTTCCTAAGGTTTCCTCCGAGGTAAATCTTTTAATCAAGAACCATTGTATTCTACAAGATTACATCATTTCTAAACACTAGAATAAATTCATCCACCCCGGCATCCTATAAAATCAAGAGTCATGAAGAGTTGGTATTATCTGTAGACTTTCACTCCAACCAGTCATATTCATTTCGTGTTTTCCTATAATCTAACCATTGGATCGAACCCAAATTTTACCTGAGTATTCATAACATATAAGTCTAAAATCTGAACAGTGAAGATTTGATTTGAAGGTCCGGAGCAATGCCCTTTGAGCTGTGAACAGTAGCAATGAAAATCGGTAATCCTTCTCAAGTGATTCAAGCTAGGGTTTCTGGTGTTCTTCATCAGAAAAGAAAACTAGTTCGTTGGATTGGAGCTTTTATAGTATGTAAGGTTTCTATCCACGTGAGGGAACATCATTGTTCTTCCTCACGCTACGTTTAATTCATGAAACACGTTTTCTCCTTAGAGTTTGAGAAGTATGTCTCAGTTCATGATAAACCCTAGATACCTGGCAATAATTCTATATTATCATGCTCAACCATGTTTCCGTTATTTGTACTATCTGTAATCCACGAATACTCATGTTTTGAATTCCATGGGTTCTCAATTACAAGTCATGAACAAATATTATTCTACTCCATGAATCTTAGATGTTTTCATGCTTTACACAAGATATATATCTATACACATGTAATATTATACTTACAAGACATGTTTACAAGTTATGTTATACAAAAACCATGGGCTCAGATGCCACCTATATTCATGTTCATGTTTTGGGAGTAGTACAGATTACCGAGAAAACTCAGATAGCCTGAAACTACGCATGCCAAATGTAGGATAAGGATCGATCCGCCCAGTTAGGACGATTCCTTCATGTTACTCTTATGGGATTTTATTGATTGGATTCATTCATGTCATGTTCATGTCTCATACCTCGGCAAGGTATGAGATGGCTTAGCTGATCGGGCAGAGATCAAATGCCACGTGCTCACGTGGTGGTTACATGTCGGTTTTACTATGGCTTTCCCACATATATATATACTTAAAACATTTTATTCAGTTTCAGCTTGATCATGCAGATCATGGTCATATCCAGGTTTCAGTTATAACTTACTATTTACAGCTTCAGTTACAGCTTACAGTACAAATTCAGTTTACAGTACAAATTTAGCTTACAGTTACAGTTTCAGATTACTTCATGTATCCATGTTATTGATTTGGGCTGCCCATTCCCAGAGCACCCACTTACAGTTCTTTTATTCAGTTGCTTTACATACAAGTACAATTCAAATGTACTTACGTCCCTTTTGCCCGGGGCCTACATTTCACGATGCAAGCATTGATTTACAGGACGACGGATCTGCACTCTAGGATTTCTCGTATCAGCTATTGGTGAGCCCCATTTCATTCGGGGTGTTATCTTTATTTATGTTCATGTCATGCCATGCAGTAAAGGTATGTCGGGGGCCTTGTCTCGGTAAACAATTTAGTATTCAGATTCATGTTCAGAGGTTTCATAGACTAGTCTAGCATGTCATGTGAGATACTCAGTTGTGTTTAGCCTTGTCGGCTACATTATCATGTTTTCAGACTATTTCCGCACTTATATTTTAAAATAGTATTATTATGATGTCACATGTTTTATTCAGGCTTTTCATGTTTTAACTTATATTCCGCATCAGTAAATGTCCCATGTTGCCATGTGATTTTCTCGGTCACATGCAGTCAGGCACAGAGTGCCGTGTTACGCCCAGGCCATGGTTCGGGGCGGGACAGAGCCAAGCCGAGCTCAACCAAGGATTCTTAAAGTATAACCGAGCCCGAGTCAGCTCTTTAATAATTAGTTCCCTGTAAACCATTAAAAAAACTAAATTTATAATAAATTGGTTGATCAAGAAAAATATGAGCGTTACTAGTTTAAATTACCAATCGCATATTCAAATGTGATTGGATGATATACATTAGTAGTTTAAATTAAAAATCAAGCTCCAGTAAGGTTTAATTTAATATTGAACATAGAATAGAACTTCAAGGCAAAATATAAAAATAAAGCAACAATCATCCGGTATAATATTAAATTTCCTTAATTTTAATACCTTATATAAAATTTTAATTACATTTCCTACAACCCATAAAGGAGGTCTTAAGTTGCTATGTATATAAAAGATTTAATTACATCAAATTAATATAAAAAAGTAAAAATTATAAATTTGTTATAATAATCAATAATCATTGAATTGATATTGCTTACTTAATTAAGCTTAATGGATGAACTTGAGTTTTAAAGTAGTCATTACATGACTTAATCTTATGGCAATCAGTGGTTTACTGGAATGTAAAAATATTTCGTGGTTTGGAGCAATGTAATATTTTTTCTTGTTTTAAAACGTTATGATTGTTGTATTTTGTTATTTAGAACTTCTAATTTGTAATGTACAAAATGGTGTGTTAAGTTGCTTAAAATGGCTCTTAATGTGTTCTATGTGATGTCTTCAGAAAATTCATTACATTTTTTCTAATTACTTCGTAAATGCAGAATTAAATTAGACCAAATATCCCCTTATACTGTGCGTATAGGTCCCAATATGTCCTCGGTTAAGTTCTGTATAAAACAAAGACATTTTTTATCCAATAAAGTAACAACAAGGACATGATTGGACCAAACTATTAACGGATAACAAATATAGTGAATTTCACATACTTTAGAGACATTTTTATCCCTTTTTCGTAAAAAAAAAAAAAAAAACATACATTTCCCATAACATATGCATTCACAGTAATTTCACGAGCAGCACCTCAGAAAATAATGGATAATTTCATGGGTGATACCTCATAAAATAATCAATAATTTAATAAGAAATCATATTTGGTTTCCAAGTGTGAATCTCCTTACTATTTCATGCCACACTACAAAAAAACAAAAATTATAGATGGACGAATTCAGTAGGTAAACAATAAAATTGCCTGCTAGTTTATCAGAAAATTCCGTAAACTACTACTCTTTCATCCAAAAAAAAGATTGTCTTCTTTTCTTTTTAAAATCAAAAAGATTGTCCCTTTGTATATTTAGAAACAATTTAACTTTATGAGATGATTTACGTACCACACAAATATTTAGAGCTTGTTTTGGACCACGTTTCAAAATCTTCCTTTATTTCTTAAACTTTTGTCAAAATCAAAGAAGACCAATCTTTTTGGGACGGAGGGAGTAGCTATTTAGCATTACATTGCGACAAACTTCCTAGCTAAATCGAAATTTTCAAAATGGTGAATAGTTTAAACTATATAACAACATATACCTCCTCTAGGAGTATTTCGTTGGAGTCTGTTTTCAGATTTATTTTATCATTGTTATAACTAGTAAAGTAATATTAATATAACCACCAAAGGATATGGTGCAGTGGATGAAGTTGCTCGTCCATTAACCAGAAGTCTTGAGTTCGAGTACTGGGTATGAAAAAATCAAATCCTTGGCGAGAAAAAAAAGGAGTAGTATTAATATAAATTTCATTAAAATATAAAAAATTACATTATTAAAAGGAAATAAAGGAAAAATAAAATAAAATAAAAAAGGTGAAATGCATTTTGGACTTATATGCAAATAGAGGGAAAAGAAGAGTAAAGTTGAGTCTTAGTCCAAACAAGTACGCCGACACTTGACGACGGCTCTTTTTATTTTTCCGACCAAAGGTAACTCCACATTGTTCCTCGTTTTCCTATGTAAATCATTACATTCGAAGCTTTATTAGAATTTGTCTACATTTGAATAATGTAGTCTATTTTTATTTCTATACATTTTCCGTTTTGTCAATTATCTGTTCAAGGTTAATTTCGATGCTTCGAGTTAATTGAATTGGAGATCTCTGATTTAGTTATGTTAAACAATGTAGTTTCTTTAATTGAAGATGGCCATTCTTATCTTACAACACTGAAACCAACTGAAATAGATTTTCCCTAATCCATGTTATTACTGTCTACTAGTAATAGTTTCCAAGTGTGAAGTTGCAATTTTGCATGGAGAAAGTATTTTAACAATTTCAGTTAACCAAACACTAAAGTTTGGTCCAGTAAAGCCTTTTCTGTGCTTAAATGCGAAAATTGCAATCTCGGATCTGCATTGACGTGAAAATGTGTTTAAATGTTACTTCCTTATTCTCAATTTTATGTAAAGGTGTTTGAGTGGGCACGGAGTTTAAGAATGAGTGGAAGACTTTTGATATTTGCGGCCTAAAATAAGCCGTAGATATTTGTGTGACTATAAATTATCTCATTAAGGGTAAAGTGGGAAGTTTAAAGTTAAATTGTTACTAAATATAGAAAGGTGTCATTCTTTTTTGGGATCGACTTAAAAGGAAAGAGTGTCGCATAAGCTGGGACGGAGGGAGTACTTCAATAGTTGATAGTCGAATGTATAATATGTTTGGATTAACTTTCCATTGTAAGGCTTAATATGTACTACAGTATATATATATTTTTATTTGCTGTCTGAAAATCTTTTTGTGTTTCGATTGCTTTCTTTTTCAGGGAGTCCATTGAGTTTGAACTAGATGGACCAGGTAAAGGAGTTATTATCCGTATCTTTAGACTTTAGTTGCTTTTGGGTTTAGGATTACTCTTATGTTAATAGTGATTTCGGGAGTCATTGCAGTATGAAAAAGTTGAGAAGATTGGAGAAGGAACGTATGGTGTAGTGTACAAGGCTCGTGATCGAGTAACTAATGAAACTATTGCGCTGAAGAAAATAAGGCTGGAGCAAGAAGATGAGGGGGTACCAAGCACAGCTATTAGAGAAATCTCTCTCTTGAAAGAGATGCAGCATGCTAATATTGTGAGGTATAATTTAGTGATATTACTATGTGATTGTATTATTGTGATTGTCATAGTGTGTAATTTGGACCGTGCTTATGTTTCTTGTGATTATGCCATCAATATGAGGTTGATTATATGGGAGGTTCAGTTTCTGTCTGTTGCCTAATGCTCCTCTATTAAGATTAATACAGGACCTTCGTTATTTTAATTTTCACGAGACCAGTGAATCTCGTTTTTGCTTTCTGGCCTTGGTGCTATTCCTTTTTACCGATTTCTTTCACTTTGTGAAAATTTCTTTTAAATACCAATCCTATGTGAATGCTGTAAAAAGGAGTCCCTAATGAAGAGAATCTTTCCCCATGCGTCTTACTTTGGGTCGTCGGGACAGGATTTAGCAGCTGATATTTGTTGCTTCAATATGTCCCGGAGGAATCGTCGTGGCATACATTGTTCCTTCTTGCTTTACCACTCTATATCTAGCGCTTGTTCAAGTTTGATTGGGTTTGATAAGCTCTACTTCGTAATGGTTATACTCCAATAGTTTGTAGGCAACTTCTAGTATGGAAGGTAAAGCTATACGGTTTTACTTGGATTCTACAATTGTAAACTTCAACAACTTATTTAGTTTAGTAGTATTGTAGAAGTTGTGCATGTATGTATTAAAAGTTTAAAATCACATCTACACATTTTGGGTACTGCAATAACCAATAACTTTTTTCTTTTATTATACGGTGGTGTTCGGGCCAGCTTTCACGTACCTCGATGAATTCCACGGGGTACCTGCTATCTCCAGCCAACACAAGTATCAGGTAACAATGTCCACCAAGGCTTGGAGAGATGAGAACAGTTCACTTGGTGTTTCTGCCTCCTTTGGGATTTGAACCTGAGACCTCATGGTTTTCAACCAACTTCATTGACTACTAGGCCACATAATTTCTTTTGAAGGTAGACTATTTAAAATACAAAGAAGGCCATCAGTCATTCCTGCATTAGCTGATAGAAAACTTTTAGGGATATTTTAGCTTTTTTTTTTTTTTTTCCTCAACTCTTTGTATATTAGCTAAACCTTGTTTTTAAACTTTTTTATTTTTTTATTTTTTTTATTTTATTGATTTGTCTTGTGGTTTTGAAGATTTAACAACACAATATAATTCGGTGTTTATATATCTGAAAGGTTTAGAAACTGGTTGACCTTATAAGACTAAGAGATTGTATCTGGTTGAAATGTACAGTTGCTTTCTGAATGATGATGAGAGAAGAGTAAAAGTAAAGTTAGCATGATGCTTGGACTCAGAGCCGGATATTTTATGGGTTCAATCTTAAGATTTTTAGCATTGAACCCATTATATTTTTAAAGTTAGGGGTTCATATCTACTATTTATTGCAATTTTAATAATTTTTTACACATAAATTTAACTATTTATTGCAATTTTAATAATTTTTTACACATAAATTTAGGCTCTGCGTCGAAAGTTTGGAGTTGAACCCCTACCTTGTAGGCTAGATACGCCTCTGCTTGGACTGCCATTTGATTATTCTTTTAATCTCTGTAAGTGCAAAAGGGACCTCCTTTGGATGGTTTTTGTGTTTGCCCGCCGGGAGGGAGGGGGGGGGGGGGATGCCATGAGTAGAAGCCAGAAGGTCTGCGTGATGGGGGTTAGTTGGTTTGGCAGATTGAGTTAGAAGAAATTACTCAAATTAGAGAGTAGATAACAGATTCACAGCGTACACCTCAGTACCTTCAGTTGCTATGTTAAATCAATTTTTTTCTTTTTTTGGTAACATGGTAAAAACCGTTTTGTAGTTTGTACCAGTATCTTCTGCAAATCCAAGAAAGTTCCTTTTTCTTATTGGTCACAGGTTGCAGGATGTGGTGCACAGTGAAAAGAGATTGTATCTAGTCTTTGAATATCTTGACTTGGACTTGAAGAAACACATGGATTCGTGTCCTGAATTCTCTAAGGATCCACGACTGGTTAAAGTGAGTAGAATCTCTACTATACTTTGGAGGTTTGCTTTGTCACTGTGTGTTAGCCATTTGCTGGTTTTGTTACTTCATCAGGAAGCTGGTCATAACTTGTAACTCTATTTACAGTTTTACTTCAAGAGGGAAGGTGATGAGCTAGGCAAAAATACTTGGAAACAAAAATTACTCCTATCTTATTTGTAATTTGATAAAGTGCTACTTGAGTGGTTAAGGTTTATCAGTTTCACAGGCTTCTTGCTTTTGGTCAGCAATTAAGTAACCTTTCCAATTCTGCAGATGTTTTTGTATCAAATACTTCGTGGTATTGCTTATTGTCATTCTCATAGAGTTCTTCATCGAGATTTGAAGCCTCAGAACTTGCTGATAGATCGACGTACAAATGCTTTAAAGCTGGCGGACTTTGGATTGGCTAGAGCATTTGGTATTCCTGTCAGAACTTTCACTCATGAGGTACAAACATGGTTTCCGGGCCCTCTCGAAGATTTGTTGGACCTTGTCTTATTGTGTTACCTTAGCTCATATTCCATTTCAAGCCCGAGGGGAAGTGGTTGGCTATGCACTGAAACTTGCGTCATGTCAGATATCTTCTTTAAGATTTATCCAACTTATCTAACTGAATAAATTCTTTCTCTATGTAATGTTGCTTAACCATTTATAGCTTTTAGTTATTCTATTAGCGTAGCAGATAAGTCAAGAATTATCTTATCGACTCCCCAAACAGTACTATCAGAATCGGTTCTTAACATCCCCACCTGTAATTGTAGAGGCTCCATCGCAACAACATATTTTGGTTTAATACTATCTCCTTCGCCATGACTTCAGGGATATCTTTCACCATACAGTCATGGTTCAACGTGCCAGCTACACTTTTTCTTCTAGAGTAGTGACAGCCTAATCTGATACTCCCTTTTAAAAGTGCCACAGCAGAGGGGCCCCCCTTGAACAAATTCTTAAATGGTTTGGTTACTACCTGCTTCTACAGAAGGGGTTTACTTTGTACTGTCCGGAGGTCATATAGACCGGGATCCGGAGCGACAAGAACAAAGCCCTACCACAGCTACAAGCACTGGAACTTCAAAAGACTTAGATTCTGAGGGCGCTACTAAAAGTCAAGCCATTTCTTATTAACATAATGACACTGGGCTCTTATTCCAAGCTCTCCGTCAGTTGTCTAAAAAGTGGAGTCTGTACCTTTTATATTTGCTTCTTTAAGATCCAGAACCCTTTTGAGGGTTTTGTCCGTATGTCGTCTTATTTGAACATTGATGATTGACTTTCTTGTTTTAGGTGGTGACATTGTGGTACAGGGCACCAGAAATACTGCTTGGATCACGCCATTACTCTACTCCTGTTGATGTGTGGTCAGTTGGATGCATATTTGCTGAGATGGTGAATCAGCGCCCTCTGTTTCCTGGTGACTCCGAGATTGATGAACTTTTCAAGATTTTCAGGTGTTAATATACACATCTGTCCTTTTGTTGATGCTTTATTACTGACAAACAAAAAAGTACACGCTAATGCTTTGATAATGGACATGGTTTCATTAAGTGAAATTTTGTTTCCCCATTGTTGACTGTTCCAGATCCTTCTCTGAAGGAGATGAGATGAAACGATACACTTCCATTGTCATGCATCATAGTCCAAAATCTCTGAATAAATAAAGGCAAAAGGCAGAACAAAGGTGCTTGGAATGGGGTTTTTGAACAAAATTTGGCTTCCAGTTCCCTGTAGCTTTAGTTTTAGCTGTCTTATCTTTGATTGTGATCTTCATTTCTTCATGCTGACCTGCATTTTTATTTGTCAATTAATCTATCTTTTCTACTGCTCTATGGGTGGAATGGTTTCAAAATTGGGTTTATGCTATGGTTTATCTTTCATCTGTGTAAGGTCCATGCCTATAATTTCTATAAAAAAATTGGCCATAAATTTTTAGTGGGAAGGAATTAGTTTTTTTGTTCCTTGTGCTTTACGTTATTAGATTTCCCCTGTTTGATGTTCTCTAATTTCCTCTCTATGAAGAGTGATGGGTACTCCAAACGAGGATACATGGCCTGGAGTGACTTCTCTACCTGATTTTAAATCTGCCTTCCCAAAATGGCCTCCTAAGGTGGTCTATTTCTCTTCGTTTCTACTTGATTTTCCTGTCCAGTTTTCTACGATCTCATTCTGCGGAGTACTTAATTGAATACCCTCATACTTGCAGGACCTGGCAACTATCGTCCCAAATGTTGATGGAGCAGGCCTTGATCTTCTCCGTGTAAGTTTGTTTATAACTTGCAGATGAAAGATACATCTTATGAGTACGGATATTACGTGAATTTTGAATGAATCTCCAGCATATGTGTTTGATTTTCCATGAGAACTATTCTAGTGTTCATCGAGTGTCCGGAACTAGCAGGTTATTTGGACCTCTATGCATGAAGTTGCAATGTCCAGCTGACATTTGAAGCATATTGAACAATTTATAGCAGCAAGAAATTTTCCCTATCAGTGTTTCTAAAGGGGAGCCTTGGCGTAACTGGTAAAGTGGCTGCCATGTGACCAGGAGGTCACGGGTTCGAGCCGTGAAAACAGCCTCTTGCAGAAATGCAGGATAAGGCTGCGTACAATAAACCCTTGGGGTCCGGCCCTTCCCTGGACCCTGGACATAGTGGGAGCTTAGTGCACTGGGCTGCCCTTTAGTGTTTCTAAAGGGTAGAGGTAGTTCAAATTGCCGCACTCATGTTTACCATTCTCTTTTTCCTTTTCGAAACATGATCGTTATTCACATACTTGTTTCAGTGTCTTTAGTCTATGCCCTTCTCCTCTAATCATGTGGCTCTCTTTTGGAAACAGCCTCTCTACCTCCCAAGGTAGGGATAAGGCCTGTGCACACTCCACCCTCCCCAGACCTCACTTGTGGGATTACACTGGGGGTGTTGTTGTTGCTTCTCTTCCATTTTTTATTTGAGGATGATGAGGCAGTCTGGTTTCAGTGTTTTATGTGTTTATCAACCATTTTATTATAGCAAATTCCATGTGTTTTTATGCTTCTCTTAGGCATGGACAATGAGTAGGTCTTTCAAATTATGTAATATTATATCCAGAGAATTCATTTTATTGTCAGAAATCTCTTACCCCCGTGTTAGTCATGTCATCCCTTGTTATTCATTCAGAAAATGCTCTGCTTGGATCCCAGCAAGAGAATCACCGCCAGGAATGCCCTTGAGCATGAGTATTTCAAGGATATTGGGTATGTTCCGTGATTCTTTGTCCCTTCATCCAGAATGATGTTGTAAATTTAGTATGTCATCTACAAGGTTTTGTTCTGGAGAATCTGTGTGATCTTTAGGTTCTTTTTTGCCCTCAAGGTTTTCTTCCAATGTGATTCAATTTATAATAGAGTGGTCTTGGCACAGCCTTCATGGATATTTTATGTTTCAGCATCTGTGGTCACAATTCATGTCCACGTGTTGGAGCATACTTTCCAGTGTAATATCCTCTTGGTTCTAGTTTGGGTTCAGTATCCTTGTACAATCGATACTTGTTTAGATACAGCACTGGATACTGTAATGTTAAATAGATTGGTTTTGGTGTGTCATTGGGACTTCTGCATAGTTTTGCCTGGAGTTAGACAAAGCATGAGTTGATTATCGGATTCGGTTATGCCAGTGTCATTCCTTGATGATGATGTTCTGTTTTGATGTTACATTTTAGTTTGTGTTGGTCCCAAAATTCATAATTTCAATAACATTCCTACGGCGTACCCCAATATCTATTGCTGAGAGACAATGCAATTATCTCATCTAATTTACTCTGTTAACTTGGGGCATGTACAAATTGTTTCTGAAATGATTTCGTCCATTGTGCTTCCATTTTCAAGTTTACGCGACATGTCTTTTGAGTCTAGCACTCCCAGATACATCGCGTTGTCAAAGTACTTTGGTGTCATTTCCCAAGAAAATTCGGAGAATGGCGTCATGACTCTTATGAAATATTTCAAATGGTGAATGCAAAGTAATGAAAGAGGTGAATAAAGTTAAAAAGGTGAAAGATTGGTCATCAAAGATCACGAGAAAACTTGTTAAAACCTAATAGCTCCTTTGGTTTAATGGATTGCGTGAAATAAACATGGTACAATTTTTTTGTTTAATCAGATATTTGGTTTACTTATACACCAATTTATGTACAGTATTACTTTATACCAAGATCAATGTGGTATATTTATTTCTACTATAAAACTCATGCTTCGTCGTCAGTCATTCTAAAAATAAAAAAAAATAAAAAGAAAAAAGGTGGGCCCCATACTCAAAATATCAAACAATATTAAAAAAAAAAGGACAAAAAGTGAATTCCACTATCTCCAAATTCATGAAAAAAAAAAAAAAAAAAGTGGACCCTAAGCAATATCAAAAAAAAAAAAGTAGTCCTCATATTAAAAAAAAAAAAAGGCAATGTCAAAAAAAAACATGCACCTCATGTTAAAAAATCAAACAATATTCAAGGTAGGAGTAAAAAGTCATTGGAAAAGTAACCATCAACATCATAAACACCAGTGTTTTAAAAGGCGTTTTCGGGGCGAGTCCCGGGGCGATGGGTCGGGGCGAAAGTCCCCAAAGGCGTACGCCCAGCAATCCGGGGCGTACGCCTGGCGTTTGGGGCGAGTTTTTTTTATTGGGGCGTGTTGGGGCGTAAGCCCAGAAAACTTCTTCAAACTAAAACGAAATTTGTTAAATTCTTAATATAATGCGAAAAATTCTCAAAAGTCAACATGTAATTACTCAAATGTTTTAAAAATGAATGAAGCATTAAATTTAAAAGTCAAGACCTTTTTTTATTGCTAGAATCTACTATATATTCTTTTTCAATTATTTATCTTGTCTTCTACTATCTCAAAAAAGTAACGACATGCTTACTTGTACTTAAAGTGCGTATAATAGATTGTTCTAATTAGTTTTTTTTTTTTGTGAGGTGGAGCATATATATATATATATATAAAAAAAAAAACTAATTAATCTATTTATATATATATATATATATATATATATATATATATACTTATTTATAGTTTTCTTCAATTTTTTACGCTATTTCACCTATTTAAAAGTATTTATTATAATTATATCATTTTATAAAATACTAAAAATTAAAATCCCATTGGCTTACGCCCCGTGCCTCGGCTTACGCCTCACCGAGGATCAATATAAAACGCCCGCCTTACGCCCTCGCCTTTTAAAACATTGATAAACACAGGGACCCACATTTATCATTTTGTAAATAGTCACCCGCAAATTACCACCAAGTGATTTTACAATATTGGAATATTAGAAGAGTGGGTTTGGTCGCC
This sequence comes from Lycium ferocissimum, assembly GCF_029784015.1. Taxonomy (NCBI): domain Eukaryota; kingdom Viridiplantae; phylum Streptophyta; class Magnoliopsida; order Solanales; family Solanaceae; genus Lycium; species Lycium ferocissimum. The sequence goes on from NC_081350.1 coordinate 14,152,220, forward strand.
AACCACCCACTCTTCTAATATAGTTATTAATTATAGAAGCATGGGTAAACGTCAGTCACCTTCAAAAAAAAAAAAGGTGGGCTCCATACTCAAAACACCAAGCAATATTAAAAAAAAAAAAAAGGACAAAAAGTGGACCCCACCATCTTCAAACTCATGACGAAAAAAAAAAGTGGACCCCAAGCAATATCAAAAAAAAAAAAAAAAAAAAAGTGGACTCCATATTAATAAAAAAAAAAAAAAAAAACGTGCACCTCATATTAAAAAATCAAACAATATTCAAGGTAGGAGTAAAAAGTCATTGGAAAAGTAACCGTCGGCATCATAAACACAGGGACCCATATTTATCACTTTGTAATTAGTCACCCGCAAAGTACCACCAAGTGATTTTACAATATTGGAAGAGTGGGTTTGGTCGTCAACCACCCACTCTTCTAATATAGTTATTAATTAAAATAATAAAAAAATAAGGTGCGATCCACGTGAATAATTAAGAGACAATTGGAAAGAAAAATTTAAGGTGGAGTCCCCGTGAAGAAGTAAGAGACAATTGGAAAAAAAAAGGACATTTAAATAATGATAATAAGTTCACTTAGAGAAAATTTAAAGAAGAGAAATTCAGGAAAAAAGAAATAGCGATTTAAATTGAACACAAAGACCGCTAAAGAAGTCATGAAACCAAAAGATTTAAAACTTATACATTTGGATAAGGACAAAAATGCACTAATTTTAGAGATATACGTCTCACACAAATAATGACGAATTACATCAAGAAGACGAAATATAAACGATCAAGAAACGTATACACATATTTTCTTAAAATGATAAATTTGGTCTATACTTAAAAATTTAAGACTACAACAGATGCTAACGCATGAAAGCGCTTTTCAGTGTTATTGAGTAGAAAGAGATGATGACATGAATCTCGGTAGGAGAAGGTGTATTTCAAATCTTTCAATTGGAGAACCAAACCAGTAAAGTCATATATGGGAGAAACGGACTAAGTAAAATAATTTATTGAAGCATGAGTTTTACCCATGCTTCGTCGTCAGTCACCCTAAAATAATAATAATAATAATAATAATAATAATAATAATAATAATAATAATAATAATAATAATAATAATAATAATAATAATAATAATAATAATAAGGTGGGCCCTATACTCAAAACACCAAGCAATATTAAAAAAAAAATAGGACAAAAAGTGGATCCTATCATCTCCAAACTCATAAAAAAAAAAAAGTTGGACCCCAAGCTAGGGGTGAGCATAAATACTGAAAATCAAAAAATCGAATCGAACCGAATGGATTCGATTTTTCGATTTTCGGTGTTTCGATTCCGTTCCGATTTTTTTAAATAGCAAATTCGGTGTTCGATTTCTGATTTTCGGTTTAATCGAATATTTTCTGGACTGGTTTTTTGCTGCTGCTGTCATTCTCGTTTTGTTGCTTTACAGTCGCAGCGCTGCAACTCGGTTGCATAGTTTTTTTTTCTTTCTTTCTTATTCGGTTTTATCCTATATGCCTATTTATTTGTGTTAAACTTGGTCGATGGATAGGTAAGGTCACAGTATTCTTCGATTAGCAGGAAAAGTTTGAATATTATTAACGAGTGACTATTGCTTAACCAATGCCAAAAAATCGAATTAGAAAACCGAAACCGAACTTCAAAACATCGTATCGAACCGAACTAATTAAAAAAAATATCCACTTTAAAAAAACTAAAACCGAAATACCGAACCGAACAACCGAACGCCCACCCCTACCCCAAGCAATATAAAAAAAAAAAAAAGTGGACCCCATATTAAAAAAACAAGCAATGTCAAAAAAAAAAAAAAAAAAAAAACATACACCCCATATTAAAAAATCAAACAATATTCATGTAATTCCCACAGTATCCCACTAAGTCAATAATGGTGGATTCATTGCCACATGCGTATCAACCCATTAGTGGGAGCAAATAAAATTATTGTACAACAAAAAACATGGACCCCATATTATTGCTTTTCTTCAAAAGATTAAGTAGCCAAACCATATAATTTCCTTTATTTTCTTATATTAGCCTGAGATCTAATCTAGATATTTAACTGTTGTATTTGCTATTTCGTCATGTCATTTATTTGTTATGTTTACTAAAATAAATATACTTAAAATATTTATATTTTAAAATAAGATAGAATTTAATATCTTTTTTTTTTTTTTCCTTACTCTAATAAATGTGAAAAGAGATTAATGTCGTAAAAGAAAAAATAATATTAAATGGAGATCAAATAATTAATAAGGTAAATTAGTCAAATTATAATTCTAATTGACGTTTCCTTAAAAAATCGTGCAAAAGACAACATGAAAAGTAAAATGAGCTAAACCAAGAATATTTACCAACAATTAAAAAATAATAATTCTTCATTTAAATAGAAAATTAAATTTCTACTTTGTTTCGTTTTAAACATGTAGAATTAATTTAATAATTTGAATTAGAATTATCCAAATCAAAATTTGATAAAAAATAATAAGTATTGTTTAGGTCTAATCTACATACATTAACAATAGAATATTTTATACCTTTAAATTAATCGAATTAAAATTCAAAGTATCAACTGATGCTTAAATATTGCTATTAAAAGAGAGGAAAATAATTTCCTTTTAAACAAGTCTTCTCTTTTAAAAAGTATTAATAAAAGCTGTTCAAAAAAATAAGTATTAAAATTTTTTGCCAGCTTTGTATTCGTAGCAAACACTAATATAATAAAGTTTTGGATACAGAGTACAAACTACAATGTTATATTAATCGTGTTTTGAACATAGTATGTATATATATATAAAAACAGTGCAAACTTGTGCATGTTTATTAGCAATATAAAATATATATATTATCACTACCCAAACACAACTACATACACATAGATACACTATAATCCAAAGTGTTGGGCTAGCAAAAATTAAATACCAGCCCATTTGAAGGGCAATTTGGTCAAAGCATTTGCCATTGAATAATTCCATTAGTTAAAAGTAGAATCTTACTGTAGCTTAGTATTAAATATATTCGTACTTTCCCCATTTTGTCCCCACTCATAAAAATTGTATCAGAACAGATGATGTCATTTCAAGTGGCAGGTATTAATTATGTTTTTGGCCACGTGTTACTTTTACACTCCTTTTACTTTTCACTGTTTTATCATGGTCACATAATTCCACTTAATAAATAAATAACATTTGTATATATGTATTAATGTTCATCTATATATATGTATCGACAGTGCAAATTTAGGTATGTTTATTAGCGTATAACATATATATATATATATATATATATATATATATATATATATATATATAGATATATATACTATCCAATACATAAATCTTTACAATTGTACACAACAACATACACATAGATACACTATATAATCCAAAGTGCGCACGGGCATACGCTGTCTAGTACTATATATAAGCATGGGTTGGGGGTGGTTTCATCGTCCACCTCCAACTCATGTTAGAAAAAAAATGTGGACCCCATATTTTAATTTTAAAAAATCAAGCAATATAAAAATAAAAATAAAAAAAAAAAAACGTGGATGCCATATTAAAAAATCAATTAATATCCATGTAATTCTCAAGGTATCCCCCATTAAGTCAATAATGGTGATTAATTTTTCAAAAATAGTTCTGAATATATTATTATCAAGCTTCATTTTTTAAAAGTTACTATTACAACTGATTACATTTTGTAGTTTCATGGGTGATATCCCCTACCTCACCAACTGTAATTCTATAATCAAATTAATTGAATATTGTTACAACTGATAAAATAAATTACTCGGATATTTATTACAGTACTGTTTAATATCCTAAAAAGAAACTAAGATGGGTATTACATTCATAAAAGGCATTTTCCAATGTCTTAAGTTTCTAATTATATACAGAGCACCATAATAGCCAAAATAATTCCAAAATAATTTATTAGTACATACTTATGATAGGTTAAGTAAAAAAAAAAAAATGATAGAAATCTTATACCGCATCTATGCCCATGTTATATGACACAATATACACAATCACCATATGTATAAAAAGTTTCACGTTTTAGCCTAGGGGAATGGTAGTTCAAATGACGTTTTCGTATTTAGAAGTAGTTAAAAATTCAATAAGTTTTGAAATTCTGGTTCAAATTTGATTAACGCGTAGTTTAAAAAGTGTCTATTAGCCTTTTTCTTAAATAAAGTCATAAACTAAAACAAAGAAATAACATCATGGCACAAATTATTGAACCTGTGCTCCAAAAATCTCTATCTTTACATACGTGACTTTCAAGAAATGTTGTAGAATATATCAAATTTTTTTATAATTGCATAAAAATAAAATTATAAATATATGTTGAATAAAATTATAAATATATGTTGGGCCGGATTAGGCTCCTCTCTATTTTCCCCAAGTTCTATCTTGGATTAGAGACACATGGCATGGATTAAAATTAATGGCTAAGATTTAATTGACTAAATAAGGCCCTAACTATGATTACATAATTAATAACTTATCCATAAATATATTAGAATATTTTTCTCTCTTCCTATTTACTTTTCCTATCCAATAAAACATCTTTTCTGATTTACCCGATTATTTTTTGCCACTTTATTATTTTTCCCTTATAGACCCATTATTCAATTGGTGATATTTTCCATTTTTTCAATTATGATGCTTACTAGTTCACATAATATAGACCCCATTATTCAATTGGTAATTGTATATTTCTGAAAGAGTTGTCTATATTCAGGAAAATATCACCATTAAAGAGTTGTCATGATTGAAAAAAGATGGAATATTAAAATAAGAAGAGAGAGAAAATATTTTAATATATTTATGGATAAGTTATTAATTATATAAACAATTGTTAGGGTCTTATTTTAGTCAATTAAATCTTAGTCATTAATTCTAATCTATACCATGTATCTCTAATCTAAGGTAGAACTTGGGGAAAATGGAGAGAAGGAAAATGGAGAGGAGCCCAATCCATGTTGGGCCCATGCTGGCACTGGATCTGGTATCTAGTGTGTGTGTCTATATATATATATATACACACACACACACATATATAATTGCAGGACATAGGTTCGGTGATGTGACACTCTCCTAGGCCACGATCTCTATTCGAGTCCGGAGCCTAAAGGGTATAAAAATACACGGTATTTACCAAAAGGGGGTGCCCAAAAATTTATATACCAAAAGGGGTATATCGTGGGCTGATCCACGATATACCCCAAAAAAAAAATTTCACCTGACACCAAGTCAACGAAAAATTAAAAAAAAAAAAATTAATTGTATAACGTGGACTGATCCACGTTATACAATATAAATTGTAAAACGTGGATCAGTCCACGTTTTAAAAACGTGGACTGATCCACGTTTTACCTCTAAAGTTTTTTTTTTTTTTTTTTTTTTTGCGAGCACTAAAAAAAAAATTTAGTAAACTTTTTTTTTTTTTGTAACACTTAGTGTGTTTTTTCATACTTTGACCAATGATTAATCGTGTGTGAAGACTCCGAAATGTCAATATTTTATATAGAACCTGATATTTTTTTCTGCTTACAATAATGTAGGCTCAATACATCAAGGATATGTAGACGTTCGGATCGTCATTTTAGGGGTTGAAAAGGTGCCCGAAGTAAGTTTTGTTTGAAAAAACTTAGTGTTTTTTCATACTTTGACCAATGATTAGTCGTGTGTGAAGACTCCGAAACGTCAATATTTTATATAGAACTTGATATTTTTTCTGCGTACAATAATGTAGGCTCAATACATCAAGGATACGTAGACGTTCGGATAGTCATTTTAGGGGTTGAAAAGGTGCCCGAAATAAGTTTTGTTTAAGGTTTAAGTGTTTTGTTTTTTAAGGTTTTGATTTAAGCGTGTTATTTTTTAATCACGATAAAACATTATTTTGAATATAAATATAATTCTAAAAAATATAGGGAGAAAAACTAGTTGTAAAGTGGTCAAACTTTAGATGGTCATAACTTTGCGCTCGGACGTCCGTTTTACGCGTTTTTTTTTTGAACTTGCGTATTTTTTCGAGATCTATGCGGACAAACCGCCATAAGGCGGTTTGGCCGAGCCGATTTTTAAAAAAACGCCTTTTATCCCATTCAATTTCGATTTTCCCCCAAATTGGCGTGAAATTTTCAGTTTTATTTACTTATAAGATGATGATACGCAATAGATTTCAACGTAAAAATCCCAAGGTAATGTACCTGTGAATGTCAATTTCACTTCTGCGGTTTCAATTTTTGAAAATAAAGGTCGATTAATTTTCTCAACATATAAAGTTGACTAAAATAACCTTACGGTCAAACACTAAGTTTTTTCAAACAAAACTTACTTCGGCACCTTTTCAACCCCTAAAATGACGATCCGAACGTCTACGTATCCTTGATGTATTGAGCCTACATTATTGTACGCGAGAAAAAAAATATCAGGTTCTATATAAAATATTGACGTTTCGGAGTCTTCACACACGATTAATCATTGGTCAAAGTATGAAAAAACACACTAAGTGTTACAAAAAAAAAAAAAGTTTACTAAATTTTTTTTTAGTGCTCTAAAAAAAAAAAAAAAAAAAAAAACTTTAGAGGTAAAACATGGATCATCCACGTTATTATACAATTAAATTTTTTTTTTTTTAATTTTTCGTTGACTTGGTGTCGGCGAAAAAAAATTTTTGCAGGGTATATCGTGGATCACCCACGATATACCCCTTTTGGTATATAAATTTTTGGGCACCCCCTTTTGGTAAATACCGTGTATTTTTATACCCTTTAGGCTCCGGACTCATCTCTATTCATCTTTATTTTCAACTTTTTTTACCTTTATTCTATATTTTAATTGTATTAATAAATCAGCAAAAACATGAATTGATAGATCCGTTCAGAATAGTTGTGTCTAGATTTCCAGGCGTCGTTTATTCTAAATGGTCATGTCAAAATTTTACTTCTCTCTCAGTTATTATGTATCCATGTTTCTCCATTCAACGTCATTACGGCGATACTTTCATATGCATCCATTTCCACTGACCATTGCTTCCAATATTGAAGAGATTTCTACCATTGTGGATTTGGATTTTACGCCTGCAATAAAATTTGGATGCCATTAACCGTTTCTTCAAACGCCTCTATAAAACACTAATTTATTTGTAGAAATCACATGTCTTTTTGGTTGCTACTGAACAAAATTTGCATCTTAAGAAAGGCCACAATAAAACATTGCAATACAGTTGAAGGCAGACAAATTGGAGGTATAATCTTCTTTCCCATTTAATTTCTGCTACGCTAGCTTCTTAAATATCATTGCATATTCTTTTTTTCCCTTTAATTAGTTCCTTAAAAGTTTTCCATACAATATCGAAAAAAAAAAAAAAAGTGTTAATCCCACAGCCATCTAGCGAAGGCGAGGGGGAGTACATATCGTGTTTAATTAGGAAAGTGTTTGGTACTTTTCAAGCCTTTGAATCTATATTCCTGACTCATATTTTCCAACAATCTGAAGGTGATATTTATCATTTTTTAGCAACTCTTTTATTTATTTATTTAGGCTTCATTTGAATAATATGTTTGTTTAGTAAATTACAATAATTCTGAAAAGAAACTTCACGGATCCAAACTTCACACTAGAATGACCTTAAGAAGTTTGTTGCGTACAATACAAGTGAGATGATTGTTTTTCTTTTCATAATTATTTATTCAAAAATATCATTTTTGAATATATATATATATATTACGTATACCTAACACTATATATTTGCTTTTATTTTATTTTGGCAGTACGAAATTTAATCTCTTATTTTTCAACTAAATTTACAAAAATACCATTTCATAAAATTGCTGAAGGAATATATATATATATATATATATATATACACACACACACACATATATATATATATATATATATATATATATATATATATATTCACTGTTATAGAAGAGCTGGTTAGCAGCTCATTCTCGGCATGGCTGCTTCCCGGCATTTAATTCAAATGCAATGGCAGTTTTGACTTTGCAACGCTGAGATATAGCTTACGTGTCCACATATTGCACTTAAATAAAACTTACGTGTCTGTTATCTTTTACGGAAAGCCACCTCATTTCTCTATTTGATCTTTCCATCTATCTATCTAAAATTCTCTGCACATCATGCGATCAGGGACTCTACTACATGTTTCCTCTCAAATTTGTCGTCTCTATTTCTTTACCTTCCAAACTAATTTTGCTGCTCTGGTTCTCGCTGATTCGACGTTGATCTCCTTCAACTGAGTTCAGTTCATGATCTATTATTTTTTTCAAAAATGTTTATCCTCTATTTTAATCAAATGATGAATGAATAAAGATACTAAAAAAAAATATTATATTTAATTTACTTTTTGATAATCATAGGGGGTGACATAGAATTTTTATAGTATAGGGGTATAAGTGTTTGATTTTAAAATAAAATGAGTCATAATAAATACATAAAATGGTAAAGATAAACTTAGAGAAAGTTAACATAAAAAATTAAAAGAAAAAGGAGAATTTAAATTGAACCCAAAATACACCAAGATTTGAGTACACATTTCTTTAAAAAGGATCAAGATATAGCCTTTTTGTACTTTTCTTTTTCTTCAATTTTTCTTTTGTATTACATTCGGAGAGGAAGGAAATAAGGAAAGGAATTATACGCTACTAATGAGATTTGAACCCTCCACTTCAATCATGGGAGGCTGGGAGTTCGCCAAGACTAGTGTTCAACCCATTAATCTGTATCTGAAAATATAGGACTATAACAAATGTTATTTGAATTGACTGAATTGTAATTGTGTTTATGTAATAATACTTTCATAATTTTATTACTAAACTGACTCATTTTTCGTGTTGGGTCCGTGCTTACACGGGCTTACACCATCTAGTATTACATACAAATTGCAGACCTGCCAAGAAAAGTATTTTTCACTTCTCTGTGTGCTACATTTCGTTATTTGTTTTTCGAATATTAGAAAAAAAAAATATGTTAAATGATGAATATATCCTTAATGATTCAGAGTTTTATGTGTCAAACAACTTACAGTATTATAGTATTGGTTATATGAACTTTTTGTTATGTTGCGGTGATCTTTCTTTATTCGGCCAATGAAATGATCATTAGAATTCGAGTATTTTTATTTTTACTATATATAAGAGACAGTTGAGCTCTGTACTTAACTTGGGTTAGGGGTGTTTTAGGGATTTCGTTTAATGTTTGCATTGCTATGGTTGTACATCTCTGCTTCTGAAGTTGTACTCTTTTTTTAATGGTCTAAAAAACCTAGGCTTGACCAGCTGTGTTGAGGGTATTTTTGGTGTTTAATACTTTTATCTGCTGCTGCCTTTTGTACATTATGAAGAAATGATAGTACAACCTGATTTAACTCAATAAATAGCCCTCAATGTTGTTGACTATTTCATTGTGTACAGTTAGAATTCTGGGCCGACATCTCTAATTCAGCAGCAATTCTTAAGAGCTGTTACAAAACATGGGCCCCCTACTTAGTTCTTTTGTATTCTGTATTACTAATTACTAGTATACGTGCCTGCACGATAGATGTTTAAAAGAAAAGAAGAGTGGAGAGAGATAATAAAAATCCCAAGAATATATTGTTCAGGTTCTTTCAAATCTGTTCATATGTAAATCTGAGCATATATATTTTTTGATACAAATAACTTGAATATAGATAGAACTTGTTTCAAAACGAATAAAAATACATTATAATTAAGAGAATAGATGTTTAATAATCTTTAAAACTAAATTATGAAAAACAATATATATAGCGTTTCTTTTGATCCATTCTCATTTTACAAATCAAATGTCGGCATCATGATACTTTGTTGGTGATTCATTGCCAGGCACATCCAACTGTTTAGCACTTATTTTACCCAGAATATCTCTCGATGTAAGGCATTTCATCTTATCTGCTGGGATGCCTTTCTCCAATTTAGAAATCAAATTCTTCTAAATCCAAAAGGAAAATGCTTGTCTCATCAGACAATTATTTCTCATATTTTCTTGTAACAAGTAGCGCAAATTCGCTGATTTGCACTTTGCTTAGATGCAGCCATATTGATATACTCATCCGTTTTAACTTTTCTTTGCAATGCTTTCGATGTTTGATGTACACAAATGGTCAAATGTTATAAGCAAAGAATAACTATAAGATTAAAAAAGAGAGTTGCTAAATTGTCACACCAATTTGACCCAAATTTGGCCACACTTATATAAAAACCACCATAACTTCTATTGTACAATTTTAAATTAAGATAAACTTTGAGAAGAAAAGATAGAAATGACATTAAGTAAGCATAAATTATTAAATTTGACCTAAATAGTCATATGAATTTACCCCATTGTGGCCAAAATAGTGTGATAAAAAGACCTTATTGATTAAAAAAAATGACATTTTATATTATTCATGAGAGGAACTTGAGTATGTGACTATGCTAAATCTTTTAATTCTTAGTTGGATTGTTCTCAACATTTTTAATTACGAGAATAAGCCTATTATATTATTACCTTTTGTTATATTTAATAATATTCAAATATTAGAAAAGGATAAGTTGCAAGTTCAATGAGGTCATTCACGCTCGCGCGAAGCGCGAGAATTTTTCCTAGTTACGATATGTAAGGACAAAACATTCAAAATGCAAAACTACCAACGTGTCTCCTCAAGCCCTTTCCCGAACCTTTATATAGTTTTAAACCAATCCCAGGTTTAAGTTGCACACAATATATCTACTTTTTAATATGACGAATCGAACGCTCAATAAAAATAATCTATGCATTGCAATTTTTACATTATTAATCTCACTATTACTAATCTGTGTTAAAATCCTTGCATAACTTATTTTTAAACCAAACGAGTACTCCTTAAAGTATTGTCATGTGGATGATTCTTGATTCAATCACGATTTGTTTTTTTGAATCATATTTAACTAATCCTAATATACCAATTAGAGCTTGTTTGGTTTAATAAATTGAGTAAAACAATCATGGTATAAAATTTGGTATTGTTTAATCAATGTTTTGATTTATTTTCTAGAATCAGGTACAACTAATTCTGGTATATGATTTAATAAAACTTTTGGTGTATTATGTTATAACAAATCAATGTGGTATAACGATATGATTGAGTTATATATCGTAGCACCTAAAAGATTTTGAAATGTTAAAATGATTTTAAGATGGTCGACACATGCTAACTAAATTACTTTACATGTGATCGAGGTTAATGATATGAAGGATATCATGAGGACATGATGATACGTATACACAAGATGTATTAGAAGTGATTTAGGGTTTTAAGAAAAGCATTAGGGTAAAACCAAGTTGGAAACTGGACCACAAAATGACGTTTTAAACGAGCGCGCATCATACCCCTAACTTCAAACGATCACCACTCCCCATGTATAACGAGTTAGGATCTAGATAATATGTCAAATTAAAGCTCTTTGCTTGTAGTTTTCAACGGTTCAAATCGTGTGTCATTTGGACTTTGCACACAAAGTTATTGCAAATTTATCCATCACTGACCAATCTGCGCGCCAGATGCTCCGATCATGCGGAGGTGTGAGAGGTTGGCTATGGATGGTTTCAGGAGAGGTAAGGAGGCGAAGAAGTATTGGGGAGAGGTGATTAGACAGATATGGCACGGTTTCAGCTCACCGGGACATGACCTTAGATAGGAGGTGTGGAGGACTCGGAGACAGGATAGAAGAGCTAGGTAGGCTTATCCTTTCACCATAGGAGTTGCGGCTTTTGCTCATTTGTTTATTGCCATTTGATTTACCATTTGACCGTCGCTTATATTTGTTGGCCGTGTACTTTTGTTTATCCTATTTATCTATAGTAGTTAATGCTCCTTTCTTTACTGATTCGTTCTTTCATGACTTTTACGCTTTTGTTATTCCTTGTTTTCATATTGTTTTCGGTATGCTTGGCCCTATCTGACCTTTTGTCTTGTTTTCCTTGTTTTCCTCTCTTGAGCTAAGGGTGTCAAGTGGGCCGGGCCAGCCCGAACCCGCCCGAGAACCCGCCCCACCGGCTTGGAAGCCCCGCCCACTAAGAGGTGTAAGGGCTGGGCTAGGTGGGTTTTATAGGGGCGGGCCGGACAAGGTGGACAGCCCACCAGCCCGGCCCATCAGCAGCCCGGGTGATGGCCCACCGGCCCGGCCCGGCCCACTTCAAATTAAAAAAAAAAAAAAGAAGATAAGTACTACATTTATTACTAATAATAAGTATTTTAAAAACATTGTATCCCAATAAAATAGTTGTAGCTATAATTGTGGGATTCTTAAAATTTTGGAAGCAAATATATGAAATATTTATTAATTATTCAAACCATAGTTAGAATCTTACTTTAGTTAATTAAAACTTAACCATTAAAACATGTAATGTGTCTTTATTCAAGTAAGAACTTGGGGAAAGTTTGTAAGCTTTAAAGTTTAAATTCGACTTTGCAATTATTGATTAATAAAACTAAAGGCTCACTGAGCCTTTGAATTTCTTTTCAAATTTGTGTTATAATTTTATTTATGATTTTATTTACAAGAATAATAATTTGTACGTTAAAATAAAATAGAACTATAAATGTAATTGTGTAAAACTAATCCTACACAAGCAACTCCAAGATAAATTTCTACAAGGAGGGACAAACATTGATCGGTGCCCAAAAGCAACAAGACATTATAATAGTCGACAAAATCGGTGAAATGACAAGCCTCCGAAATTGCCGATGCGTGAAATAAATCAAATACCCCTTTTAAGTTACTATCTTCTTGTTGGCTTACACAAGTTCAAAAATATTTCAATAGGTTATACAAGATATAATAATATAAACTATTAGTTATATATATAATAATATATTAATAAAATCTTATTAGTTTCAAATATTTTATATATAATAATAATTAAATATTTTTTAGCTTATTGAAATGTCTCCGCCGATGATGGAGAGGTGACAATCTGCACATGACATTAGGACTTAGGATCAGATGAGATAATTAATTAAGAAGTTTGGTTTAGTATCAAAACTCATGTGCATTGTAACCATTTAGTTCCCATTTAGATGAGTAGGAAATTTAGAGAAAGAGGAGAGTAGGGAATTGTAAGATAATATGGAGAAGAATGAATGGTATTTATAGATTGAAAATAGGGCGAAAGTATAATTTAAGGAACTTGATGGTTAAAATAAAGTTGACAACAATTAGATTTTAAAGTATCAAACTTAATAAATTTTAGTATTAGAATTTTTTTTAAAAATAATTAAAACCCAACCTGGCCCACCAACGAAAACCCGGCCCCGCCCACTAACGGGCCGGTTAGCCCGAGGTGTAGCCCCTATCCGAGGTGGGTCGGGCCGCACACCCTTTCTCTCCAAGCCCGCCCCCCCCGCCCGCCCCAACGCGGCCGGCCCGCCCCGACCCGCCCACTTGTGGCCCACGTTTAAATGGCCCGGCCCGCCGACCCGCCCACTTGACACCCTTATATGACTTGAGCCGAGGGTCTTTCGGAAACGGTTCCGCCCTACCTTTCGCGGTGGGGCCCGCGCACATTCTTACCCTCCCCAGACCCCACATGGTGGGATTATACTGGGCTTGTTGTTGTTGTTGTTGTACTGTCCAATCTGCGCGCCCAATACGTGGCGCGCAGCCTAGAGCACACATGAGAAAATCCATTGCTCTAACTGCGCGGTAGAGCACCTAGGAAGTCAATAGATAGCCCTTTGTTCGATTTTTAGTCATATTTCTCAACTTCTTCAAAACCCTTGAGAACTTTTGAGTGGGATTCGAGCAAGGGGTGTTCCATATTAATCAAGGTATATTTATATTTTTAATTTGTATTAATTGCAGTTCATTAATACTATATCAACAAGATTTAACCATGGAAATTTGTTAGATTCTTCCAAATCCTCAAAAAAATTGAGGAGATTTTTAAGGTTTGTCTTCAATGTAATTTCTATCACATCTAACTTATTTATTGGACATAAATAAGTGTAAAATATTATTGTTGAGCAGTAGAAGTGATTAGATAAAAGTATAAATTGAAGACCCTTCTGTGCGATTGATAAGAACTGGTTTGGGGAGATATGAATGGTGATGGTAGTAACCAATGCGTTGAGATTGTTTATTGGCTGAACGGGTATTAATGAAGGTTGACAATAACTCAAGAATATTACTAACTCATTTTTAATATGAGGAACGGTTGGTAGATCAAAGACTCATTATTTAGGAAGGTTGGTGTAATTAGTCCACTTTAGATACTTGATAAGATGTCCAACTGACCTAAACCGTGAATTCTCAAGTTGGCCGTGGCGCGAATGATTTACATTATATAGATTGTGAATTGATGTTGATGAACAGGCACTGTATTGTGTAGTTGATTGCATTGTAACGAGTTGGAACATACGTTGAATATGTAATTAAGAACGTTAAATCTTGAAAGAAGGAAATTAAATGCGAAAGTACGACAAGTTAAGGCTTACTCTTCTTGAGGTGTCTTTTGTAAACATATTGATATTCAGGGTTATTAATATGAGCTCATGCGTGTGGGACAAGCAAATGCGGACGTTACCATGTGTTAGAAATGCTCCTGCATATGAAATGTCATTTGATTTTATAAATGAATTTTGAAAAGAAATCTAGTTTAAAACTGGTAGATGAAATGGCACTCGAAGCAAAAATGTTATAAGTTTATAAAATTTTATGTTGGTGACAAAATCATGGAACGTGATTCAAAATAAAAATGTTATAAGTTTATGAAAATTTATGTTGGTGCTAAAAGCATGAAACGTGATTTGAATAAATGCTTCAAATTAGTTTGCTGTACTGCATTAAAGTGCTATTTGGTTTATTTGAATGAATTATATTCGTTGATATATACGTTATGTTAAGAGCTAAATGAATTGAAATAGCACTTGTTAAATACTTGAGTTTTAAATTCTCATTTGATAAATGTATTTATATATTTGAGAAATTATTTTACATTTGTAAATATTTCAAATATTGGAAAGTGTCTGTGAGGGCCATGATTTGGAAAATAGAGGTTGAAAGCTCAAGTATGCTATGAAATTTATTTTCTCTATAAAAATATTTTGGGAGTTACATTTGCTCGTCGAGATTGGCTCAATTTTGAAGTAAAAGCGTGTTGTTAAAATTTTAACACAACAAGTTATGGTGACTCGCTAGGTTTTGTAGCCATTTTCTGGCAATTTTTTGGGAGTTATGGTCATCTGGCAATACGTCAGGATTTGACCACAAATTTTGGTGATCCTTAGAATTTATGACAAGGCAAATTTTGCCCTAATCAACTTGAAATTGCTGGGATTTGAGGCCAAAATTCAAGTGATTCGTCAAAATTTAAAATTAGCAGTGACGATATAACATATTGTCATTAAGTTCAGTTGATCTCACTATTTTCGATATGGAGTATACTTCCATGCATTATGATAAATCACTAAAATTAAAAAAACTCAAACATATAAATTCCAAAAGTGTAATACTTTCATGGTAGGAACCTTAAGGTTGAACATGTCAAATGTAAATCCTGGATCCACCTCTTTGCAATCGTGCACCTATCTTGTTAAAATCCTAAACACGCCTCTGCATAACTCAAGTTATATTTCTTGAATTGTGTACTAATAAATTGAGAGTATCTTTTTGTAGAAATTAAAGTACAACTATTTACTCTGATAAGAGACCTTGCGGATAAACATAAGATTTTCATTAATAAGCAGCAGCAACAGTTATTTATAAGAATACAAATCCCCCAGCTGACATTTTGAAATGTCCTGCATGGTTTTATTTGATAGTAACAGGACTTGGTGTATGATTCACTCTTATCAGATACATGTGAGCTACTTTGGAAGACATGGGGCTTATCTTGTCAACTCTCATACTGCCATTGATCAGGATTCATTCAAGAGGCTTCTCTTGCCATCTATAGGTAAAAATGTTTAAAAATTAAGAAGCCATATAACTAAAAGTATCATATAATTGCATTTACAAGAGATATATAGAGGGTGAAACCTGAAAATAAGCATCAAGCTTAGTTTTGAGAGTGGCATATTCTTGCTTCACCCCTTGGAATGCCCTCTTGCACCTGAAATATGTTTCACATGGTGGGGTAGATTTAGACCACCTTTAACTCGGATCATGTATATGTGAAAAAGAAACACATATATAAAGAGCAGAATCCACTAACTTCAAATCTTACATTTGTCATTGCACATAATCAATGTCCAATGTGATGTCCATTGCGAGAGAGACAGAGAGAGATACGAAGAGAAAAGAGAGAAAATAAGAAAATAATGGGGGAAAAAAAAAAGACAAGATGTTTACCCTTCGATATTTCTTCCATTGCAATACTCCTGAAATTGAGAGCACTCTCTTTTCACTCTTTTGGCACCGATACTGCGGCAAAATTTGTACCATTAGAGAATTGTGCTTCACTTTGTAAAATTGATTTAAGTTATATACTATACAACTAGGGTAATCTAATTTGTGTTAGGAACTTATTTATATTTTTTTTTTTACCAAATTATCTTTTCTAACATGATTTGACTAATTAACATGTTTTGGTAAGTTATTTATCCTTTTTATCTAATTATCTTTATAAGAGATTTAATTGTGTGCATATTTCCTATAACATTCGTACATAAGACTTAAAACTCTTGTAAAATGAGGGGAAATGATGGAGTTGCTACTGCCTAAACTTTAAACCGATGCCTCCAACTCTTAATCACTCAACTCAAAAAATGCCCATATTTATAGGAAAAAACAAAGAAGAAGTGATAATTTCAAAGACAAGCGAAATTAAGTTTAAACACGTAATCATTATAAAAAATCAATAGAGCTTGATTTAGAACACGAACATAGTCATTGTGAAATAAATAGGTTTAGATGAATTTATAAACTTAAATAGGTTTTCAACCACAACAATATGTTATCTTCTTATTCTCAAGGATAAAATGCCGAATGAAAGTATCACAATACAACAACAACAACCCAGTTGAATCCCACAACGTGAGGTCTGGGGAGGGTAGAGTGTACGCAGACCTGACTCCTACCAAGGTAGGACGGCTGTTTCCGAAAGATCCTCGGAATGAAAGTATCACAATGAAAAGCAAAAAGAACTTTTTGGAATTTATGAGCAATAAAGACGTGAATAATGGTATTTGCACAAAAGTAACCGTTAATAAACATGGAAGAGCTGTGGAATATATGTTAACATACAAAAGGGAATTTTGGAATAGTGGAAATAAGAACTTTGAAAGGGACATATATTGAAGATTAAAGTCTGGGCAGACATGTAACAGAAGCATACAGAAACCGACAAAAAACGAACTTTCCAAATGATTTTCCACCACAAAATATGTCTCATAAACACGGAAAGGATGTTTTTCCTTAAAAATATCCCAAAGTGGGTTTCTTTCGAATACACGTGTTACGTACTATTTCCTGCGTTTTAATTTATGCAGCGGCGTAAAATTTTTAAATATTTTTAAATATATCATAAGTAATATTTATGTAATTACGTATGTTGTAATTAAAGATAATATAAGAAGCAGAATTAAATTAGGTTTAAATATAAAATTATAGTATTATTTTTTAGACGGACTAGTAAACAACATAGTTTTATATAAAATAGAACGGACTGAAGTCTGAAAATATGTTATATAATATGACATGGAGTAAAGAATAGCGTTATATGAAATGTAATGGTGTAAAGAATAGCGTTATATAAAATGAAATGGAGGTAGTCAGCAAATTGAGAATAATAATAACTTGAAAGGAGAAAAACTTAATAATTAAGATGAAAGAAAAAGAAAAGAGCAACTTAAACAATAAAGAAGTTATTTTTCTTAAATAAAAATAATGTAGTTTGCTATTTATTAATTTAATTTAGTTGACCGTTGTTAAAGTAATGAACATTTAGGAGAACTTAAAATGATTTAAGAGATACTTAGAAAACCAACAAAAACTTTTTGGTCAATACATAAGCAAAAAGATAAAGGGAAGCAAGAACGTTTAGTAGTAAAAAGAAAAAGAAGTTGTTTAGAAACAATTGAAAAAATCAGCTTAGAGCTTTAAAAAAGGATAAAACACATTTTAAAGTTTGGAAAATACTCATCTTCACCATCTGGATGAGACAGAAATTCCCTTGAATTTACAATTTCTGGGGTTTTCACAATATAAAATTTCATTCATAGCTACAATAACTATTGCAACATTTACACATTATTATTTTATATTTTCAACATATTTGTCGATAGAGCATCTTCAAGCAATTATCCCAAAGAGATGTGAAAGATATAAAATCACCTTTAAATTTACTAAATTGAAGGGTAAAAGATTATATAATTCAGTTCAATAAGTAACACCTTAGAATAGTGAAATAATAAAATGCTCGAAATAAATATTGGGGGAGAGAAAAGATGGTTCAAATTAAAGTCTACAAAGTTTGAGGTGAAGAAAATGAGAATTGAGAAAATTTAACTGGTTGCCAATAAATGCTTTATTATAATGTATTCCATAAAGTTGTTTTAATTGTACCTTGAGCTGCTACCCTTGAATTGGTGCATCATATCATCCAGCCTGCCAAAATCGTAAGGTCCATTTGCCCTGCATGCAATATAATGGTAAAAAATCATTCGAATCGGTCATTACACCAAATGAATAACTGTATAATACTCTCTTTGTTTCATAATAAGTGGTGTTTTAGGTTTTTCATTTTGTTTCAAAATAAGCAGTGTTTTAGGATTTTAAGAAGAAATTGATCTTGTTCTTTCAAACTTACCCTTATTTATAATAAAAAATCATTAAGTAGCTTTTCTTTTTCTAGGCATTAATTAGGGGTATGTTAATAAAAACACTCATAATTTTCTAGAAATGAGCAATATCTTAAGGGGTGTGCATATGCTAAAAACACCACTTATTATGAAACGAAGGGAGTATGTGATTACGAATGAATTTATTTTGTTTAATTATAATTATTAAGGCCCTCCTCATTTACCTTTTCCCCTAAACTGAACAACAGCTACAAACAGACTGTTTTACTTGTCAAGAAATGAGTACTGTCTTTTGCCCATATCTTTTTCTCATCGTTGACAATTAAGACAATGATTCTAAAACTATGGAAGAAAAAAAAACATTAAAATAGACCAAACTCTTATTAAGACAAACTATAGTATGAAGTTGGCAAAATCTAGCATGGCGTTTGTTTGAAGTATTCAAGAAATGCTCAAGAAAAATGTGTGTTTTTTTTTTTTTTTTTTTCGCAAAAAAAAAAAAAAAAAAAAAGTTACTACTTATACTAGTATTATTTTTTCTGAAAACTTTCAAGTCTTTCAAAAGCTAGTGTTAGAGATTTTGAGTTTTGATTAAAAGGAAGTTAACCTTGTTCGTGAAACAGATCAAACAAGCACTTTTCATAAGTTCAATCACTAAAAGTTTGCATACTCAGTTTTTGAAAAACATTCAACCAAATATTCAACATGACTAAGGAAAGAAACACAAGGAACCCCTACTTCTAAGGAATAAATGGTGTTTAGTTTGTAGGACTAAAAAAATGTTGTTTAATTTGTAGTATTGTCAAATAAAATGATATTGTAGTATGTTACTTACAGAGCAAGCTCAATATTACGGATCAATCTAGCTGAATCCGTGAAGAATAGGTTAACAACTTCCTCCACGAAGTTGGGGTTAGCATCATCTTGCAGTTCTTCAAGCTCATTAAATTGCTCATCTAGGTATTCCTACACACATACTCCATGTAGCTTAGAGTTTCAATTTACAAAATATGTATAAAAGCATCTCTAAATATATGTTACATAAGAAGAAAATAAACAATAATAAGACCTGATTGAAGAGGCTTCTCTTCATGGAGGCAGCTTGGCGTTGCATATTTCGATATAATTTTTTTTTTAAAATCCTCTTTGAAAGGTGCTATGTATATACCATGCTCATGCAAAAGGTTTTTCGTGGTATATATACATACAGGAAGGCAGTGAAAAAAGTCAAGATTCAAAGGTGGTCCATTTTTGCAATAATATGATAGTACTGCCACAACTTTGCATATATCTTGTTCATCCTAAATGGACAGCGATCAAGAGAATTATAGTGTTACAATATAATTTTTGAAATACAATGGCCTCATCACTACCGATAACTAATGTGTCATACCCAGGGCAGATCTGTAGTTGTTTTTTCGACTGCAATTTTTTAAAATATTATGAATCGTTTTCTATGTTGACTTACAAATTTTTCACGCAGTTTTCAACTATGTAAATTTCATTTTAAAAATTTATACTCAAATTTATAGTCAAAATAAATGTTTTGACCTAGTACTCGAAAGTCCAAGTCCCTTCACAGAAATTGGGCCAGAGGGAGTATCACTTATCAGTTCACACTTATTAGTTTTTGTCCACACTATACACACACCCATTGATAAATATTTGAATGTGAACTCAACTACTATTGTATACGTTTTAACTTGAGGTCTTCATAGAATTTATAAATTTTAAATTTTGAATCTCATTTCTAATCATACTAGCTAGTTGGACCACCACAACTCTTTGTTAACTATGTGCCATGCTACTTTTTGTTACCTTATTAGACTATCCCCTTAGAGAAGAATTTTGCCTAAAAGAGAGAATTAGTGGGAAAACAGATCGAAAGAAACCATATACAGAGTCTTTTTTTTTTTTTTTTTTTTTTTTTTTTTTTGCGATTTGAAACTAGTTAAGATATCATAGTTCTTAATCCACATCATTAACTACTAGGTCTCACCCATAGGTTCCATTTCCACCGACTATATTCAAATATACTCCTCTATTCCTAATAAGTGAATTTTTAGGCTTTTTCTTTGGTCCAAAATAAGTTAATTGTTCAAAGTCCAAGAGGTTATTAATTAATTTTTTTCAAAGTTACCCTTCTTTTTAATAGTTTTTCCTTATTCCCAACACTTTCTGTTTCAATCTTTAAGAAAAGTTTGGGGAAAGACATATGGTAATTTAGTCAAATAACCATTTCATTAATGCTATTAATTAGATTTCTTGCCACACCCTAAAGTTTCAATTATACTGGAATGGAGGGAGTATTAAGAACTTGATTAACTGGAAAACACAAAAGTACAGTTTTTAGTTGGTGTCTTTACTATGAGTCCAATAACCAAGATTAGAGTGGAATTATCAAGAATAAAGAGTTTACAGGCATAGTGAAAAATTAATTAAGCTACGTGCCTCCAGGGTTACGTAAAATATTACTCTCTCCGTCCCATAATAAGTGTCACCTTAACCAAAAACACGCATATTAAGAAACCAATAATGCAATGTAAAGTTTACCAAATTATCACTATATAATAAAAATAAATTATTTTTACCTTTTGATTAGAGCATACACAAGAAGTAAACCTTTTGACATTGGAAATCCAACAATACGAAGTTACTATGTGACTTGTCCAATCATGATTTAGATGTTGCTTTATTGTCTAAGGGTAGAATTGAAAAAAACTGTCAATTTATGTCTTGGTTTCTTAAGGTGACACTTATTATGGGATAATTTTTTTTGACTAAGATGACACTTATTATGGGACGGAGGGAGTAAAAGTGTTTTACATATGCACATGCACATGCTAACTCTGTATTTGGTAAAAGAAAAGGTAAAGGGGGATGATTTTATTCTTCACTATCGCGCGAAGTCAGAAGATATAACATTCCATCGAAATCAAAATACGTAATACATGAATGTAATCCATATGTAACCTAGCTAGTTGCAGTATGAGAACAAATACTTTGGCATGCTGCTTCTTATGGAAATGACATAAGAGAAGTATCCTTTTGCAAATAAGGCTAAGTTGCTTGAGTTTTTTCTCTTTCTTTGTACTCGTACAGAAAAGGACGATAGTAAGATGTTCTACTTTTTGAAAGGATGCATATATTCCCTTGGTCCCAAATATTTATGTGACAGTATTTGGTTGGATATATGGAAATTAAAAAAAAAAAAAAGAATTAACTTTCGCGATATGTGGTTTAAAATAAATATAAATATTTGTGTGATTATAAATTATCTCATTAAGATTAAATTGAGAATTTTAATATTAAATTATTTTTAAATATAAAAGATGATATGAACAGCTTAAAAAAATAAATATATTGAGACAAAGGGGTATATATACTTACTACAAAAAGTTTCTACTCCCAAAGAAAGGAAGCTTAAGAATAGTCATTACGAGAGGTGACCCACTTTTGCTTGGGGACTAGATTCCGCCTACCAAGATTTTCAAGAGTTTTCATTCTTATTACTAGGCACTAGTGCTCTCGCCATTCCAAGTTTGATACGAAGTCACTTGTGTAAAGTATACAATACCCTAAAGTAGTAATGCGGTAGAAAGAACACGTCGAAAACTCCTTTTCTCAAAAGGGCCTTTATAATACATGGCTCACAATTATTGTAGCTTCAAAAAGAAATAACGAAATTTTTATGACCGCGAATTGTCAAAAGCTATTTCTGGTTTTTTGTGTCAACATATTCCTCGATTTCAACTGTTGAATCGTGCAATTCACAGGACCGTCGTGGCGTCATATTATCGGTTTCAACTTTACCCATAAATGAGCAATTCAGTCGGGGAGTGTATTAATTTTTGTAAAAGTTAGATTCCCTCCAGATTCCCTCGGGATCAAAAAGAGTATTCAATTACTATTTTTTTTATTAAAAAAAAGTGTTTACTTATCAAATAAAAAAATAATTAACTTTATTCTTACAAAATTGCCATTATTAAATGTTAAGTGATAAAAATCCCAATACCTATTTAAGTAGGAGTAGTTTAGTTAAATTACCTATTTTTACTTAGGAGTTAGTATTTTTTTAAGGGGTGTGCAAATGGCTAAGTGACACTCTTTTTGATCCGAATGGAGTAATATGTTTTGTAGCTAGTTAGGAAGTAAGTTATTCATGTATAAAATTAATACGATGTTTGGTTTCATAATTTAAAAACCTGCATAACTAATACATGTATAAGTTATGAGAATTTGTATATAATTTTAAGCGGGGTAGAAGATGGAATAATTACTACGCGCATAACGAATACCCCCATAGCTAATACCTAATACCTGCATAACTAATACCTGTATTACTAATACCTACATAATTCTAACCAGTTACCAAATTTGTATTGCTAACTAAGCGGTCGTTTGGTTGCTCATAAGAGAGTTTATTCATGTGTTAAAACTAATACTCTCTCTGTCCCGATTTATGTGATACACTTTCCTTTTTAGTCTGTCCCAAAAAAGAATTATACATTTCTATATTTAAAAACGATTTAACTTAATACTTTCTCTTTACCCTTAATGAAATGATTGACAACCACACAAATATCTATGATCTGTTTTAGACCATAAGTTTCAAAATTCTTCTTTTCTTTATTAAATTTAGTGCCTAGTCAAATTATATCACATAAATTGAGACGGAAGGGAGTATCATATTTGGGAGTAGTTTTTTTTAGTACTTTTGTATAAAATTCAACATATCAAGCACAATGTTTAGTTATCATTTACAATTCCACATAAAATAAACACATGTACTTCCTTTATCCCAATTTGTACGACACTCTTTCCTTTTTAGTCAATTAAAAAAAATAATATCTTTTTATATTTAGTAACAATGTAACTTTAAATTTCTCATTTTACCCTTAATGAGATGATTTATAACCACACAAATATCTATGACTTGTCTTCGACCATAAGCTTTAAAAGTCTTTCTGTTATTCTTAAACTCTGTATGAATCAAACACTTTCACATAAATTGGGATCGAAGGAGTATGAGTTATAAGTCAATTTATATACTATTTTATGCGTGGTAGAAAATGGAATAACTAATACTCCCTACGTCCCAATTTATGTGGCACTTTTCTGATTTCTAGATTCAAACAAGTCTTTCTTTGATCGTAATTTTTTCATGTCTTTTAAATATTTTCAATTGTCAATTATTGTGACTTACAGTACTTTTTACATAGTTTTCAAATACGTAAATTTTATTTTAGAAAATTTAAAGATTCCTTACGCGAATTCACGATAAAAATTAAACTGTTTGACTATCAAAATTTGACCCGTGCCATATAAATTGCGATAGAGGGAGCACATGAATAATTAAATCCTGCATAATTAATCTCCACATTACTAATTTCAACATAGCTCTAACCAACAATCAAACGACGCCTGAGGGAAAAAACAAAGGGGAAAAAACAGAGAGAAAATTACTTTTGAGTTGAATGGTTGATGACCAACTCTTCAACTTATTTTAATCGAAGCAAACTTTGAGCAGATTGAATCTTGGCTTGTCCATTGACTTAACCTATTTTAATCAACCCATTCAACTTCGTTACATTATATGATAAGCTTTAAGAAATCTTTAACCCCAGCATACACATACCTCGACACGCCTTACTCGGGACTCGAGACACTTTCAAGTTCGAAAATACTTTTGTGAGGTTTCATATAACTAGAAATGCTAGTTGTGCACTTACACTTCTGCAGTGATTGTGTTGTAAGTCTGTGACGATCTCATCTTTAAGTTGTTAGAGCGAGTTTAGTGAAATCCTTTCTTATAATAAGAGGCAGTGAGACCCAAACCTATAGGATATCTGTTTGCTTAATAGAATGTTGAAGTATATGATCATCTCATCTAAAAGCTTAAAGTGTAATTTATCTTCAACAGATGACTTTTAGCACCAAGCCCATATTCAATATGCTGAATACGTTTTTGACAACAATGACCAAGGTGAAACCTCAATTATATTATCATCCAGAGTTTTCAGATCAACATCAAGAGTGTACTCTCTTCATTCTAAATCTACTTACTTTTGAATACATTTGCAGTTGACAATAGTAATCAGAGGCGGATCTACAGCCCATTGAGAGTGTTCACCCGAACATCCTCGGTAAAAAATTACACTGTATATATAAGGTACTTTTATATGTTTTATGTACATATATAGATTTTGAACACCCTGAACACAAGAGTAGGGGTTGGTTCTGTGGTTTAGGGGTAGGTTCCAAGTTCAAGCCTCAGGCACTAAATTTTCATTTTTCGAACCCTCTCAGAGAATATCCTAGATCCGCCACGGATAGTAATGGAAACAATAACCATCTTCAAATACAAACTGAGTTTGAAAGCCAATATGCTTGTCAAAGCCTGAACTTACCAATGATACTTCTCTCATTAATAGAAGAGAAAAGAAGGAATATGCATGTCCAGCCTCTGGTCGACCTAAGCATCATTAAACAACAATCCGATAACATAATGTTTAATGTCAAACAATACAACAACAACCCGCCACAAGTTTCATATTTTCACTACAAAAAATAAACATGAAAAGTTCATGTCATGAACATTTTTTAAGAAGAAATTCTCTATTTCATCACTCAAACGCGAATTACTACCATGCTTAAAAGCATTGTTTTGGAAGGTCAACTCCTAACTGCAGATTAGCCACTAAGCTGTATCCTAATGCTGGTGTCAAATCACCCAATTTTGATAGTCCAACAACCAAGTTCAAGTTCACAGTTTGATTCACGTATTAACCCAAAAAAATGATAGATCACAGTGAAAACTCTTCCAAAAACCACTCATAGAGAGCACAGTTAGTTAACATTAGAGCAGAGAATCAAATCAAACACAAACCAACTAAAATAGCCACCAGTGCAGTTCAAATTTATCTCAATTTTGGAATCTCCTATCAGGCTTTTGATTTTGTTGTGTTTATATTTTGTAGCATAATAAGCATTACTGAAACAAAACACAAAACATAAAAGATGATGGTTTCCACTTTACATAGGAGCTTGACATTACGTTTCTAAAAAATCCATCCAATTATCTATTACAAATTACCGAAAAGAAAATTTTAATACTCCATAATACATTATGTATTATAATTAGATCACTCAAGTAAGCTTTTGAGTAGGCTATCATTTCCAAAGAATATCAAACATAATAAAATGCTAAAAAACTTTTTATAACAGGATATTTGAATTTCGCGGATATGAGGATATGATACTTGTTTCTTCATAGATAGGCAATACATTCTTCTAGTTTCCAAATTGTATTGTTCATAAACTTTGTTGTGAAAGTTGATCTCATTAGTTTTCAGTATAAACTCATGATTCCACACATACATCTTAATAGTTTACAAAGAGAAACCAGATCTCTTTTCTTCAAGATTGACTATTAGGGGTTCAGTTGTCTAACACTAAGCTCACTACATATTAATTAGGCTCTGTTGAAAAGTATCCTGCAGTGATAAAAGCGATGTATGAAACAATTTAATATAGATTTAATTCGGGGAAGCGGACCTTTAATTTCCTTGGACCACGTAAAAATTCATCGTCCGATTGAATCTCTACCTACAACTCCTAAGAATTTAACTACAAAAGCAAAGAGCACCAATAGAAATAGAAATAAGACTCTCTCTCTTTATGTCAACACCGAGCAGTTGGTCCTCACATTTGTATCATCAAATATTTCAACCAAATGTCAGAAGCAAGAGACAACACGCTATAGCTGTATAGGGCAAAATCCGTAGACACCAGGTGGACGTATCAAAAGATGACCCGTGGCGATGGGGACAAGTCAAATTCGGGTCAGCAAGCGAGGGCTTCGGGAAATCATATAAAGCTCCGGATAAGTAATTTGGTAACCCGCTTCCGGAGGCAGAAATTACAAGAGGCCCGGAGAAGCATGCCAACTCACCGGTCAAACGTCATTTAAGATGTGACCGTTACAGAAACGTTACAGAAGACCTCAAGTTTCCTCCAGCCTTTATTAGGCTTTATTACCTTTTATTGCAACATTAATATTGGTAATTAAGGGGCATGATTCATGGAATTTATACCCCATAGCTCTAGTATAAATAGAGGTACTAATTCTATTATAAGACATCCGAAACATTATACAACAATACAAAGTATTCATATTATTCTTAGCATTCGCTCTTTCTTGCTTAATTCGCTGAGGTTATATTGATTTACCGCCCGGAGACTCTAGCTCGAAGCTTCTCCAAGGCTTAGGCTACATATCTAGCTATGCTTTTACTTTCAATTGTCTTGCTAATTATTACTAGCTATATCATAATTTTGGTTGCGTTGATCCACATGTACACAAATTATTGTCTGTACCGATTTTCCGTGTAAACAATAGCCTTTATTCCTCTGCCACTTACCGCACGGTGAGAGCGATGAAAAGGCTTGTAGAACCCATTGATCTATCACTGTCCCCCTTTTGTGGCTGATGAATATGCCTGTTCACATGTTCACCTTTATAAAAGATGCAATGGTACTGATGCAAAGGGTCAAATGGTATCAAAATATGATTGAAGGCTGTCCTTTTCCTTTCATTGTAACAAATGATTATTCTTCTTTCCAATCATTTTCTTGTATATGCTGATAAGGAACAAAGCAGCAGGGATATTATCATCTTCATGAGAATATTCAGCAGCAATACAACAAACTAAAGAAGTCCAAGCTCAAGGTTTGTACAGCATTATAAGAAATTGGGTTCTAGCTCTTTATCAAATCAACTATTAGAAGTATAGAAATGGGGACTAGTATTCTAGTACGGGAAAGAATCAAAGAAGTAGGTCTGATTAAGGATTGAGGTGTAGTTGATTGATTGATCGATCAAAATCAAATAATAAAATATTTATCCGGTAAAGACTTGTCTAAAAAGAATTAGATATTTTAAAAGCAAAAATATAAAAATAAGTCAATTGCACATACGTACAAGTTACTAAAACCTTTAACTTTCGCACTTTTAGCACCCATAGTCCCCATTAAGGTTCTGATCCTGCAAGTACTTTTCCTAAAACTATTTATTTGCTCCCATGGGGAGAAGTTATATCTCTATAGTTCACTAGCAAATTACCTTCTATAACGCCTTCTAATCAAGAGATTTCCTAAATAACAAAAAATAGTACTTAGAATCAAGTTTTTCCAGCATGTCCAGTCAGAATGTTATATAGCACATTTAGAGTCCATGAAGAAGTAAAGAAAGTGAGAAGCAAATTCATCCATAGGAATAAAAAGAAAGTGAAAGAAATGAATGGGATCACATTCACTGTTAAAATTGAAGATGAAGACACTGTATTTGGGAATTTTCTCTGTGTAAATTTTATTCATCAGTATGTACCTCTCTTTATACACAAAACTATGCAACAGAATGTAACAGAAAGAAGAGGAAATGGACAAAACTAATTACACCTGTCCTATTCTAATTTGTCCATTGTATAACAAATTTTATTCTCTCTCGTGTTGGTCACATGACCATATTTAAATGCCATGATTCTAATCTAAGGGTGGAAGATTGATCTATCATGTGTGTGTTGTATGGGTGAGATTAATCCACGGTCGACATTTTATGTACCTTGTTCCAGTCAAAGTAAAATGAAGTCTTCTACTTCAAAAACGTCACAGCTGTTTCTTCAATTCTCTCTCTCGTTTTCTTTGTACATCATAGCTGTCTTCTTCTTTTCTCTCTCTCGTTTCTTCAATTCTCTCTCTCGTTTTCTTTGTGTTTCCATGGAGGGTACAGTACTCCAACATCCCCCTCAAGTTGGAGGGAGAGTCATGACCCCCAACTTGGTCAAAATCGCTCTGCGTGAGAAACCCCGAAAAGGGGCTTAGTAAAGAGATGCGCAAGCGATCTTTAGAGGGAACAAACGAAAGAGTAATTAGACCGGATTGGAACTGTTGGCGCACAAAGTGACAGTCCAATTCAACATGTTTGGTGCGCTCGTGGAAGACCGGATTACGAGCTATATGGATGGCAGCTTGACTGTCGGAGTGGAGCGGAATCGGGAGTGAAATTGGAGCAGAAAGATCCTCGGAGACGAATCAACCAAGTAAGTTCAGCAGTAACACGGCGCATGGATCGATATTTCGCTTCTGCGGAGGACAAAGAGATCGAGATTTGTTTCTTCGATTTCCAAGAAATCGGAGCACCGCCAAGGGTAATGAAAAATCCACTAACCGATTTACGAGAATCTTGACACGATGCCCAGTCCGCATCGCAAAAAGCCAGTAAAGAAAAAGATGGATTGGAAGATAGTAATATGCCTTGACCCGGATCTCGGCCGAGGTATCGTAAAACTCGTAAACGAGAAATGTGACAAGCATGGTCGCTGCATGTATTGACTTAGAGCAAGAACAGCAAAAGACAGATCTGGGCGAGTGTTGGTCAAATAATTCAACTTGCCGACCAAGTGACGATAAAGCGTGGGGTTATCCAAACGAGGACTATCATCCGCTCGAAGTTTGGAGGAGGGATCCAATGGAGAACCAACCGTAGGCAAATGAGAAACATCGAACTCATGAAGCAGATCCGAGGTAAATTTTCGTTGATTGACAATAAATCCATGCTCTTCTCGTAAAATTTCCATGCCAAGAAAATAGTGAATTTCTCCCAAGTTCTTAACTTTGAACTCTGTATTGAGAAAACATTTGATATTCTCGAGCTCACTCAAATCATCCCCTGTGAGGAGAATATCGTCCACATAGACTGCTAGGATGGAAATTAGTGACCCGTTACGCTTAAAAAAACGAGAGAATAATCGTTTAAGGAAGAGGAATAACCTTTGAAAGCTAATGCTCGCAAGCCGAGCATACCACTGCCGTGAAGCTTGCTTTAAACCGTATAAGGACTTTTTTAGAAGACAGACATGGTTAGGACTAGGAGGTGTCAGTCCTGCGGGAAACTTCATAAAAACCTCTTCTTGGAGGTCACCATGCAAAAACGCATTGTTGACATCTAGTTGTGAAACAGACCCCCGTTTTTAGTTAACAATGGTAAGTAGGCACCGGATAGTGGTCATTTTCACAACAGGTGAAAAAGTTTCTCCATAATCTATACCTTCTCTTTGGATATCCCCCCTCACCACTAGTCTTGCCTTTAGTCTTTCAATACTCCCATCGAGAGATGCTTTATCTTGTATACCCATTTGCAAGGTAAAGCTTTTTCCTTTAGGTAACGAGACTGACTTCCCGGAGTTTGATTGTTTTCCAAAGCCTTAATTTACGAGTTCATGGCTTCTCTCCAACCTGGATGTTGGGAAGCCTGGTTGTAGCAACTAGGCTCAGTGATGTTAGAAAGGGAATGAAGTAGGTGCTGATTGTTGAGAGATAAGGCAGAGAAAGCATAACTCCTAGGCTTGGGAGAGTGATCAAAACAAGTTTTCTCTAGATCAGTGAATATCACACTATTGCAAATGTAGTCTTTTAGATAACCAGGTTCATGAGATATCCTGCTAGACCTTCTTGGTGGATTGGTTATAGGGACAGTAGAAGTAGGAATAGAAAGGTTTGTTGGTGTAGGAGAACTTGGATAAGCAGGGTCAAGTTGGGGTAATATAGGCTGATCTGTAGAATTCATTTGGTGAGGGGAACTTGGTGGCAGATGAGAGAGTGTAGAATCAGAACTTCTCCAATGATCAGAAGTAGTATGGTGAGGTTCTGAGGGTGTAACTTGCTGAAAAGGATCATGAACTGGTGGTGTTGATTGTATCTGAAATGGACAATCAGAATGATCATCTAAGGAAGAAGGGGAATTAAGGAAAATAGGTGTGTGTGAGTTATCAGATGAGTTGAAAGGAAAGTGTGATTCATGAAATCTCACATCTCTGGATACAAACACTTTCTTTGTATCAAGGGACAGCAGCTTATATCCTTTCTGCTGTAAAGGATAGCCTAGTAAAACACAACAGTAGCTCTTTCATCAAACTTGTTCCTTCCTTGTCCTGGGGTGGAAGCATAGCACAAACATCCAAAATTCCTCAAATGATCATAAGTAGGCTTTTGTCTAAACAATACTTCATAAGGTGTTTGCCCCTTGAGCACACTAGATGGCAGTCGATTAATGATGTGTGTAGCAGTCAGAATAGACTCTCCCCAGTGGGACATAGGCAATTTGGATTGGAGCATCAATCCTCTAGCAATCTCTAAGAGGTGTCTATGCTTCCTCTCAACAATTCCATTTTGTTGAGGGTAGCTACACTGAACGATTGATGCGGAATCCTGTGAGGCTAGAAAAGCCGATTCTTGTGTGCCTCTTCCCAACTCCAAGGCATTATTAGACTCGATCATTTTAACTCTCACATTGAATTGTCTCTCTACCATAGATAGAAAGCTCTTTAAGACGGGAGAAAAGCATTACTCTTAGTGCTTAGTAAGAATGTCCATGTTCCTCTACTGAAATCATCTACTATGGTGAGAAAGAACCTGAATCCATTATAAGTATTACACTTGTAGGGTCCCCAAGTGTCTATATGGATGAGATCAAAAATGTGTGTGGACTTTATGCTACTAGTAGGAAAAGGTTGTCTAGTTTGTTTAGCTACAGGACGGACATCACAAATAAAATCGAAATTGAAATCACAAGGAAGAAAACTTAAATGTTTCATTCTTGAAAATGGAAGGTGTCCCAACCTTACATGCCAAAGCTTTACATTAGGAACAAGATTAACATGTCTTGGATTAGAGGCCGAAATCGATTGTGAAATGGAATTTCTTCCTTTTGGAATTGAAAATACATCATTGGAATTGAAAATACTTCTAGATTTGGCACTTTATTAGGCTCCAATAGATAGAGTCCCTCTCTAACTTCACCAAAAGCTTGAGGACTCTTCATTGAAAGGTCCTGCAACAAACATCCAAGTTGTGAATAGGACATCATATTGAAAGCTTGGACACTGAAAATTTGTGGATCGACGGAGAGATTATACTTAAAATGCGGCACAAGAAGCACATCAGTTATGACATGACCTGGTAAGATAGAGACACTCCCTATGTGAGTCACACTTACCTTGAAAGAATTAGGCAAATTGATATTCAAAGGCATAGGGAGAGGAATTAAAAATAGGAAAGAATTGGGGTCAAAACACATGTGTTCTGAAGCTCCTGAATCAATGATCCAAGTATTTTGTTTAAGACTAGTGAACACGAACTTGAGTATTTAAGAATGGTACATACCAACTCGCATTTGCATTGATTCCCATCTTTCCGCTTGTGTCAATTTACTTTGCTTGTACATTTGCATCATTTCGCAACTGCCTTGCTAAATTGCTCTTGAAAATTGCCATCATTGACTCCAAAATCTTGTCCTCCCATGTTTTTCCTCGCCTCACGAGTTAGACTTGCATTTGCTTTAATGCGGGGTTGATAGTTCCCGGGATTAGTGAACTCGAAATGCGGGCAGAAATCCGTACGATTCGTAGCAATCATCATGCACATGTCCTATTTTTCCACAATATGTGCAAGATACATTTGGATCATATTTCTTCTTGCTCTCTAAATTTGTTTCGTGGCTTGCAGGTCCTCTGATTTGAGTTATTATATTTCTGATATGTGTTTGGCCCTCTCATTGCTTGACTTTTAAGTTTCTGTGCATTTCTTCCCTGTCCATTAGCCATGAATGCTGCAAACTCAGCAAATAATGTGTTGTTTGGTTGTTTTGCTTGTCCAACTGCCATAAATGATCCGAAATCGAGAGGTGAAGTGTGCATTTGCATATACTTCCCTACGGTTCTCATCCGCAAAAGCAAGGAATATGCAACATCTATACCAGGCAAAGGATTCATCATAAGTATATTTCCCCTTTCGAGCATACACATCATTTAGTCCCATTAGAATTGAATTAACCTCGATCTTCCGGGATTTTGTTAATTTTGCTTTCCCCTCACAAGTGCATTCACATGAACAGCAAACAATCACATTTATCCCATCTAATTCATCCCATAATCTCTTAAGTTTGGTGAAAGACCAGCAATGAATGTCACTATTACCTTGTACTAGTCCTGTCAATTCCTTTTGTAGATGGTAGAGTTTGGCACCATTTGACTTGCCAAATCTCTCGTTCTGGCATCGTCCCAAAGTTCTTTTGCGAGTCTTGGAATTCATCATCACTGTATACCGCAATATCCTTAGATAATGCATTTGATATCCAAAGATATAACCATATCATTGACACAACTCCATTGCTCAAATTCGTAGACTTCGGATCCGGTGCTTTACAAGCTCCATTGATAAAGCCAAGTTTCCTCTTGGTCGACAGAGATAGGAGAATAGATCTCCTCCAACCCGGGTATCCTCTTCCATCAAAAACGGTGTTGACTAGAGTCATACTGTGAATCGAATTGTTTAGGTGATAAGGATGTCCATTTTCATATGTGATTCCTTTCTCTCCTTTGCTCGATTTCGTTTCATTTGTTTCTGCATTTTGGTTTACCCGAGAATTTGAAGATGATTTTGATGTTTTGACACGTATCCGGATCGAGAGCTTAGAGATGCTCGATACCATGTTAAAATTGAAGATGAAGACAACCGTATTTGGGAATTTTCTCCGTGTAAATTTTATTCATCAAAGATGTACCTCTCTTTATACACAAAACTATGCAATGTATGTAACGAAAAGAAGAAGAAATGGACAAAACTAATTACACCCGTCCTATTCTAATTTGTCCATTGTATAACAAATTTTATTCTCTCTCGTGTTGGTCACATGACCATATTTAAATCTGCCATGATTCTAATCTAAGGGTGGAAGATTGATCTATCATGTGTGTGTGTTGTATGGGTGAGATTAATCCACCTGGCCAGACATTTTATGTACCTTGTTCCAGTCAAAGTAAAATGAAGTCTTCTACTTCAAAAACGTCACAGCTGTTTCTTCAATTCTCTCTCTCGTTTTCTTTGTACATCATAGCTGTCTTCTTCTTTTCTCTCTCTCGTTTCTTCAATTCTCTCTCTCGTTTTCTTTGTGTTTCCATGGAGGGTCTGTACTCCAACATTCACTAAAAGCTTAACCATGAAAAGAGCCTTATGCAGAATGCCGAAGAACGTTCAGCAGAAAATTAAAGACCTTATAATTTTTAGGCAGAATATCTAGGGACACCCCTGAACTTGTCGATTTTTATTCGGTGTACACCTAAACTTTACATTGGCCTAATTACCCCCCTCAACTTGACAATATGATAGGCACGACCCCCCTGCACGCTGACAACCCATGGACGTGTGACGCACGCGCTGCCACATGGGTTTTTTGACGCACGCGCTGCCACATGGGTTTTTTTGTCCATGTGACATTTTTAAGGATAAAATATATATTTTTTACCTTTTTAAGTTCAATAATTATTTAGATCATCTTTTTCAGGCCAAATCTTTAAAAAAAAAAAAAAAAAAAAAAACTTGAAACAACAATATTTTGACCATACTTTTTTTTTATTTGGCTAAAGATAATGATATTCTAATCAAGTTATTTTTATATATTTGGTCAAGAAAAGAAGAAATACACAGTTAAAGCAAATAATCATTGTATCTAAAAAGAAAGAAATAAAATATCAACCAAATATTTTAAGAATTTGACCCGAAAAAAAATAATGCAGAGTTGAAATAAATAGTAATTGCATGAAAAGAAAAATACACAATTTTTTTTTTGTAGAAAATAAATCGTCTAAACTTCATTACTTTTGCTAAACCTTCTTTTTATTTGGCTAAAATAAATAGAGTTTCAACTAAGTTATTTAGATTTGGATAAAAAAAAAAAAAAATACATAGTTGAAATAAATAATCATTATATCTAAAAAGAAAAAAAAACAATTAGGATAAACTATGCAATGAATATTAAGAAAAACCAAAAAGAAGCACAATTGGGAAAAATAAATCATTATATTGATTATATGGCAATTAATAGTTGAAAAATACTCCACTTGGAAGCTGATTTTTCGATTTTTGACCCTTCCACGCGCCTAAAAGAGAGTGTGTTCACGCTCTTTGCCACATCAGCGTCTAGGGGTGTCGAGACTATCATATTACCAAGTTCAGGGGGGTAATTAAGCCAACACATAGTTTAGGTGTGCACTAAATAAAAGATGACAAGTTCAGAGGGGTCCCAAGCTATTCTGCCTAATTTTTATAGTAACAAACAATCTACTTTTAGAATGTGTTTGGTATGGAGGAAAACAATTTTCCATGTTTGGTTGATCAAACTGTGGTGGAAATCATTTTCACTAGGAAAACAAGTTCTTTGAAAATGAGGAAAATGACTTCCTTAATGAAAGTAGGGAAAACAAGTTCCACAAGTAACATTGCAAGTTCATTGTCTCCTCTCCACTCACCCAACACCCCCAACCCCTACCCCTCGACCTTACCACTCCCCGCCAGCCCCGAACCCCACCCCATACACCACCCCTCTACATCACCCAAACTACCCCACCCCACCACCTAACCACCCCTACAACTCTACACCCCCACTAGCCCCACCACTTAACCACCCCCTCCTACCCCCACCCCCGTTTACCTCCCTCCCCACCCCTATAACCACTTACCCCACCCCCTACACCTATCACCACCTACCTCCAACCCTTACCTCTCACCTCCCTACGACCACCCCTTATCTCTCAACTTTGCAATACTAGGCGCTTTGTGAAAGTAGTAACTTCCAAAAATAGTAACTTTAATTTACAAAAGTAATCACTTTACAAAAGTAGCCGCTTTTTAAAAATATTACTTGCGACGAGTAGCTACTTTTCAAAAATGGTCGTTTAGCAAAAGTAGTCACTTAAAAAAATAGTCACTTTTAGAAAATAGCCACTTTGTGAAAGTAGATGCTTTTTAAAAATAATCACTTTTTGAAAGTAGCCAATTTTCATAATTTTGTTAAGAACTAACTACTTTGCAAAAGTAGCCATTTTTTAAAATAGCCTCTTTGTGAAAGTATTAAAATAACCATTTTTGCAATGTGTCATTTCTAAGATAGTGGCCACTTTTGTAAAGTAGCCATTTTTTTAAAGTGACACAAAATGGCTACTTTTGTAAAGTGGTTATTTTTTGAAAAATGACAAAAAAGTTGCAATTTTTGTAAATTTGCATTTTCGGTCGTTTTGTAAGATATATATTTTTGCAAAAATAGCTATTTTTATGTTACTTTTCAAAAAATGGCCAATTTACAAAAATAGCCATTTTTATGTCACTTGTAAAAAATGACTAGTTTACAAACATAGTCACTTTTTTGAGTTGTCTTTCAAAGTGCAAAGTAGTCATTTTTTTGGTTGTCTTAGAAAAAGGCCACTTGCAAGGGTATACATATTTGGTTATCTTATAAAAGTAGTCACTTTGTGAAAGTAGCATCTTTTTCAAAATGCGGAGTGGGAGTAGTCGGGAAGGTTGGAATTGGGGGGAGGGGGGGGGGGGTAGGAGGTGAGAGGTGGTGAATTGGGGGGTTGGAGGTGCGTGTGGTTAGGTGGTTGGATTGGTGTTTCCGTCAAACCAAACACTAGAAAATGTTTTCCACATCCAACCAAACACAAGAAAATAAGTAGGAAAATAACTTGTTTTCCAAGAAATCATTTTCTAGGAAAATATTTTCCATCGTACCAAACGCACCTTTAATGTAACTTTGCAAGCATTTGTTGATGGATTTCATAATCTAAAAGATATTTTGGCATGAAGATGGTATTTGGGCCACAATCATAATTGATATAGCTCTAGCAAATAGTGTAAATACAGAAGCAACTAACAGCATAAATTCAATCAAGCAGAATGATGGGAATTGGGAGGATATATAAACTACTCCCACTGTTTCAATTTGTTTGAACCTATTTCCTTTTTAGTCCGTGCCAAAATGAATGACCTCTTTCCTAATTTGAAAACAAATTCACTTTATGAATTATTTACAGCCACACAAATTTTCAAGGCTTATTTTGAACCACAAGTTTCAAAAGTCTTCTCTCTTTCTTAAATGTCGTGTCCAGTCAAATGGGTTCATATAAATTGAAACGGAGGGAGTGTAAAGTAAGATAAATACGGACTAAGTAAAAAGATTAACTATGTCAGTGGTCAATATTCTTTTTTATTTTTTTCCTGATGAAGTTATCAATGGTCAATTCTCCTTTAAAGGGCGAATAAATGTAACTACATACTAATAGTGATGCACAGAAGAGAATTGACAGGTATATAACCAAGATTCCATGTCATTCATAAATTATCTTTAAATGTTACTATCTCGTTGACCTTGGCATATTGGTTCTGCATGCGGCATCGGTTCTTTTCATCTCCATACGAATCCTATTGACTGTAATATACTAATAGCAGCTTTTTAGGATCCCTCTGCCAAAACTTTATCCAAGTTTGTTGTATCAGCACTAATTCCTTGTATCATAACACCAAAGTAGAATACAAACAAAACAATGCAACACCGTCTTTGAAGGAATAAAATAGTGGACAAACGCTTTGGTCGCATTCAAAGTTGAATATCTAATTCAGCCTGGATTTTAACTTTCTGGTGCAAAAAATAGAAAACTCACACTGAAGTTCTCACGCTCTTTGAGCTTGAATTCAGTCAAATGTAAACACATCTTGCTAAGAAAAACAGAAAACAACCTATTTCGCAGAACTAAACAAAGCTCATAAGAGGGAATCCTACATCGAAGATAATAAATTTAGAGAGGAATTACAAGAGAATGCATACTTGTTGATAAAGCTACAACAACAACTACTACATACCCAGTGTAATCTCACAAGTGGAGTTTGGAGAGGGTAGGATGTACGCAGACCTTACCCCTACCTTTGTGGGGGTAGAGAGGTTGTTTCCGGTAGACCCTTGGCTCAAAAGAAGTGTAATCAAAGCAGGATAAAAAGGAAAATAATGACAACAAAATAGTAAGATAAACAAAGCAAACGAAGTAACATATAGTAGTAAAATTAATAACATATAGTAGTAAAATTAAAGAATAGGATATTATGTGAATATTATAAATAAAGAGAAGATGAGAAGAGGAGACTAGCTCCCTGCCTCTTCCTCGTAAAGTACTACAACACACGGTTACCTACTACCCGTCTACTCTAATCCTCGACGTCTAAACCTTCCTATCTAGGATCATGTCCTCAGTAAGCTAAAGATATGTCATTTCCTGTCTAATCACTTCCCCAGTTTTTCTTTGGCCTACCTCTACCTCTCCTAAAACCTGCCATAGCCTAACACCTCCTAATTACTGGTGCCTCGGCGCACCTCCTCTTCACATACTCGAACCACCTCAGCCTTGCTTCCCTCATGTTGTCCTTCACGGAGGCCACTCCCACCTTGTCCTATATGACTTTGTTCCTAATCCTGTCTCTCCTAGTATTTGTTAACAAAGCTATTGGAAGAAAATAGATAAATTATTAGTAAATGCAAACGTGAAGATGCCCTATAAAACATGGAATCTATGACTATTATATGCAGAGTATAAATCAGAGTTGCCTTCATTACAATTCTAGATCAAAGAGATAAGTATTAACTTAAGCAGAGCAAGATTTAGGGCTTATTGCAACTTGATCAGTCTTCGTCCACACCCCTTCCCCCCCCCCCCCCCCCCGGTAAATGTTCCGATTTTTCACCTGAACTAAACAAGATTCAAGAAGTTGCAATTATTAATTTACAACAGATTATAAACTTTATTTTCCATGGATCATGAAGCACAATGTCCAAAGTCCTCAGGTTAAGACGTGTAAATAGCTATACTTAAAATACTCCATGTTTAGTGTCTAACATTAGGTAACATATGATATGCACGGTAAAACGTCTGCTTAAATAAGGATTTCTCCTATCCCTCGCTACTGTGAGATATTATTCCTTGTGCATTTGCATGCTGGGAGAAGAGAAGATCGGTGTCAACACATTCCCGATCTGACCTAAGGTCCTGAGATAACACATTCCATCTTTTTGACGTTGATTTCTGATTCCGATGAGGTTTGGCTAGTTTTTCTGCACTTCGGGAGTCGACCAGGCCTGTCAAACCTCCGTTTAACCTTGGATTATATTCTAAACTTTATTTACTCTTCCCTCAAAATTATTGCATACTTTTCCTTTTAATCCGTTCTAAAAAATATTAAATTTTTATATTTAACAATTTTTTTTAAATTTTATTCTCACTGACATAATTTAATTAGTTAAATAGTGTAACACAAATTAAAACTGATAGAGTATAATATGACTATGCAATTATACCTCTTTGCATTTTAAACTCAATCAATTATGCCGCTATGTATGGTTGCATTTAGTAGAGTCTGTTTGATCAAACTGTTAAAAATAACTTATTTTGAGAAGTATTTTTAACTAAAATAGCTTTATGATGAACTATTTTTGAAGAGAATCAATTTACTTTTGACAAATTTATTTAGGAAGTGCTTTTTTAGTATTTGATAAACAAATTGTGTTTGATTAATCTTTTCAAAAAGTAATTTAGAGTGTCAAATTACCAAATGCAGCATTAGGTGTTCGTTTTACTATTAGTATTAATTAACAATAATTTAAATAATTTTTATGAAAGAATTTGAATAAGAATTATTGTTATTTAGTTAACATTTAACACATAAAATAATAATATGTATTAAGGTTTTAATGAAATCTAAAAAAGGTAAGAGGAGAAGATGTTTGTATTTATAATTGAGAGATATATGGGTTAAACTAATGATAGATAATTTGGTGGATATAAATTTTTAGTAAGTATACATCTTTGAGAAATTATTTTTTTTCTTCTGCTTCTTGGAAAGGAGTAGAAATTTGAATCTTCTTTCCGATAGCAGAAAATTGCTTCTGGTACTACGCAAAAGCATTTGGTATAAGGCCAAACACCTCAATTCTCCAACACTAAAAATACATTTGCCTTCTCAGAAACTTAGTCAAACAGATTATTAGTCCATTCAGATAATCAATTATTCATCGACAACTTAATAATATATACTCTCTTCATTCTACTTTGTTATATCATTTTGCTTATTAGTCCATTCATAAAATGACACACATTTATGCATTTTACTTAATGAGAAAGCCCTTACAGCCACAAGTAATATATTATATATTTAAGACTATAAGTGTCAAATAAATCACTTTATTAGTAAATTTTATATCAAGTTAAATTATGTTAAAAAGGGAGTAGATAGAAAGTCAACTATTTCGGCGGGAATCATCTTCCCCTTGCCCCCACTCCCGACCCCTTTTTTGGTCCTTTCAAACCCAATTTAGAAATGCAATATTCCAAATGCAGATATTCCTTGTGCGAGCCTGAATATTTTTCTTGGATGAAGAAAATGAAATTTAATTTTACTAGTAAGTGACAATGAAAATTAAAATTAGAATCTTTATCTGCTCAGATATTTTGTTGAATTGAGTGATCACCATTCACCTCATCTAACAGTTTAAACCATGTTTGGATGGTTATTTCCCGTGGTTCATTAATGTACAATATGATATGGTACAGTATGGTGTTGTATTATATTATACTGTATTAATGAACACCATATTTGGATAGACTGTGTCGTTTGTTGTGGTTTAATAACATTTGTATTGTTTGGTTTGACTGTTGGTACTGTATAATAACTTGTAAGTTTACTAAAATACCCTTAATTCTTAATTAGAAATTAGTTTATATATATTAATAAAACTCAGGTAGATAATAAAATAGGAACTTTAAAAAATAAATAGGTAGTGGGTGGGGGTGGTGGAGGGGTGGGTGGTGTGAGGTGCGTGATTGTGGGATGAGGGGGGTGGGTGGTGGTGAGGGGTAGTGGGTGGCGGTGGTGGAGGGTTGGGTGGTGGTGAGGGGTAGTGGGTGGGGGTGATGGAGGGGTAGGTGGTGTGAGGTGGGTGGTTGTAGGATAAGCGTGGGGGTGAGTTGTTATGGGGTGGGGTTGGGCGGTGGTGAGGGGTAGTGGGTGGTGGTTGGGATGGGTGGGGGTGGAGCATATAATATACATAACCAAAATGCCCCCCAAAAAAATCATTTTGAACAAAATACCCCAAAAAAAAAATGTTACCGAAGTACCTTTATGATAATTTCTTGCGCTAAAGCGAATAACGGGATGGCTGTTTAAGCGCTATAGCGCGATAATGCTTTTGCGCTATGTGTCCATTCATCTTTTTTTTTCGGCCCTTTTGGTTGACCCTTCTTCCATTACACTTTTTAACGTACTTTGATCATAGATTAATCATGCTTCGGGACCCCGGAACTTCAATATTTTATATAGAACCCTACTTATTTTTGTGCGATTAATAAGGTAGGATCAATACATTAAGGATACACAAAAGTTTGGATGGCCGTTTTAGTGGTTGAAAAGTGCTCGAACGCCATTTTCGTTTGAAGGCTCTGTGTCATTAGCTTGAAGTTCTTTACGAATACTTAAACTTGTTCATTAATAATTAATCAAAAGTTAGTCAAAATGACAGCATTCATAAAAAAAAAAAAAAAAAAAAACTTAATTAAATTGCATCATTCATAACCTTGAGTAGATGAAAATACTTAAACTTGTTCATATTCTTCAAAATAACTGCATCATCATAAATTAAACTTAAAACTAAAATCACAACATTCTTAATCATCATCAGAGTACAAGTCCTCAATATTGTCCTCAGAAAAATATTGGCGGTTTCTTAAGGCACATATTTTTTAAAGTTAGTTCTCTGTCGTTCCTTACGAAGACTTGATGATGCTTATTCTTCGGCCAACTTTAGCATGTAAAATCTACATCGTCTTTTCTTAACATCGTTATTTTCTTTTCTAATCCTTTGCACGGCAAGCTCGCAAGTTTCTGGACCTACTTGAGGCATGGTTAAGGAGTACCTTGTTGGATTGGAGCGTTGAGATTTTTCAAGTCACGAACAAGACGTTCTGATTCGGCAAGTCGATGTGACCATTCTCGGCTTAAACCGCAATAATATTCCCGCGGATCTGAATATTTCACACTTTTGAAATCATCATTACGATCTATAAGAAGGTGGGGATTTAGCTCATCTAGTTTGTAATCTTATGGTATCGCTCGAAAAAGCTCGTTATGATTTGAACTCTCATCATCTAATGATATGCTATTTGGTTCTTTTGGAAGGAGTAAAGACCAAGTGAGTTTCTACTACTCGACATTGAATATGATGTAGTCTAATAACAAAAGAAAGGGCTACTTCTATTGTTACACCTCGGAAAATTCTCCGTTGATGCACAGTGAATAGACTAGCGAAGGACACGAAGTATACGATATTTCAATAAATAAGAAATAGCATTTGATGACCCTAATTGAGATTTCAAAGACATTCGAGGTAAGAGAAGGAAGTTTGCCAAGAGAAGAAAAGGCATACGTATGTATCGGAAGAAAATTGCGAGTAACAAGTTAATGATGACTTAATGACGTTTCGAAGAAGAGTTATAGCTTCCCTTAGATTGTTAATGAGGTTCTAAACAAGTGTCAAGAAGGTTCCATAAGGATTGGAGATCAAACGAGTCGACGAGAACAAGTTTGAAAGAACTGGGCATTATACGGCCCAACATCCGCGTATAAAATATATATGTCGTATGTTAGGCCGTATATTTTACCCCGGATGGCCAGCCTCATTTGGACCAAATCTACGCCGGACATACGGTCGGTGAAATTTATACGGACTGTATGTTGGTCCGTAGAAATCGGTCGGGACAGCTTGTGTATTATTAATAAGGGGGACAAGTTCATTTTATTTCATTTCCTCTTCATAGGGGTGTTCATGGTTCGGTTTGAGTCGGTTATTGGTTAAAACCATAACCAAATCAATTTAGTCGGTTTTTAAATGTCTAAAACCATAACCAAACCAAGTAAAATAATAACCACCGGTTTGGTTATTGTCGGTTTGGTTTGGTTTGGTTCGGTTTTTCAATTTATAACTAGCCGTGACAATTCAAATATTCTCTCTCTACATTGTTCAAATTTCTTATGAAGCTCTTTTTTCCTCACGGCCCACAAGGACGAACTTTGCTGCATATTGAGGGAAAGACATGCGGCAATGTAAAATGAAAAGAGATAGTAGGGTTTTTACTTTTTACCTTATGCTTACGACTTATTAGAGTTGGGCTTGGATTGTTGGACTTGGACATATTCTTTTAAGACATGGGCCTTAAAAATACGTAGACCAAAATTAAATTAATAATTAAAAGGTATAAAATATCTTTAATTATTTATGAAAAGTTAATATTATACATATAAATAATTATAAATTTTATGTATATAATTATCGATTTGGTTCGGTTATTTATTCGGTTATTTTTTACTATAACCATAACCAAACCAAATATTATCGGTTTTTCAAATTTAAAACCAAACCAAACCAAACTAAACCAAATGTCGGTTTTTTTATTCGGTTTGGTTAAATTTTCGGTTTGGTTTTGGTTTTAACCAAAACTGTGAACAGCCCTACCTCTTCACTCCCCTTCTCTCTAGAACTCTCTAGAACATTTCTCCATACCTCTCCTACAAGAATTCAAGAGATATCAATGATCAACTTCATCAAACCAAGAGAATCAAGTGTAAGAAACTCATTAAAGTTCATCCAAGACAAGAAGTCCAAGTGGAAGTGGAACTAGGGTTTTGCTCAAGTGAAGTGTTTCCACTCAAGGTTCATTCCTACACCATCTAAGGTAAGTTTAATGGTCTTTCCATGTTGTTTAAGGTATTGAGAGGTTGAAAGACTTGGAGTGTAAAAGGAGATAGGAAATAGGTCATGAATGTGAGAACAATGATATTTTTTAGTAGTAGCTTGGATTGAGTCATGAATCTTGATATGTTGTGATTATGATTATGTTATAAACGACATTAAGAACATGGGATAAACATTGTGTATGAGTGAACGTAATAGTGTGTTATGACCATGGATATGGATGATTGGAAGTGAATTGAGAAATATGGATAATGTAGGTGAATAAAGACTATTGTTATGATGTTGTGAATGTTATTATAGATGTTTGGGAGTTGATATATGATATGGGGGAAGTTGTATAAATAAAGGAGATGCTGCCCAATTTTCTCTAGCTTTAGTTAAGCATGCTAAGCTATCGATTTTCTAATGTTAGTATAACTCCAATGAAGGTAGAAACGTGAGCATTGAAGGAGAACGTTTAAGCGATAGAATAGTTGAACGAAAAGGTATGTAAGGCTAACCCTTTTTTCAATAAGGCATGGTTCTTTGGCCATATATCTATTCTTTCATGAGCCTATGATGTCCTCCAAATGATTTTATCTCTAAAGCTACTAAAGCGCATGATTCTCGTTGTGTTACGATTCTATGAAATTCCTTATATGATGAGTAATCCTCTAAGGATAAATGTAATAAAACGATGATAGTAATGATGTCAAAGATGCTTATAAGCTCTTACGTAGATATGTTATGTATGACTATTATGTAACCCCGAGCTTATATGGTCGGGTATGATATATATTGCACACACACCACTGCAGTTGGGTACGGATAACCCTGAGCCTTGGTAGGGCCAGGTATGTCTAATCACTGAGCTTCGCCATGGCCGGGTATGTGAAACACCGATCCTTCATGGTCGGGTATGCTATGAATATGAATATATATATATATATATATATGAATATGTAAATGAATATGAATATGAATATGGATATGGAATGTAAATGAATATGAATACAGATACGGATATGGATGTATGTACACAATCACGTATTAGAAATGGAAGGTCTCTATGAAAAGCAAGTAAGTGCTTATGACGATGGTTCTACTACCTCCCATCTTACGCTATTTCTTATGTTGTTTATTATGCTTCTATAATGATGTTGATCATGCTTTACAAACTCAGTACATTCTTCGTACTGACGTCCTTTTGTTGCGGACGCTGCGTCATGCCCGTAGGTGGACAGGGAGACAGGCTTGATCTATAGCTTTATTACACAGGGACTACGTAGCGGAGCTCCATTTCATTTGGAGCTACAGCTTTTGGTATCTATTCTTTTGTGTACATACTTATGGGCATGGCGGGGTCCTGTCCCGCCTATATGATATGACATACTCTCCTTAGAGTCTCGTAGACATGTGTATATGGTTAGATACATTTAGCCTTGTTGCCTTATATTTTGTATATCATTTTGTCAGCCTCGTCGGCTTAT
This sequence comes from Lycium ferocissimum, assembly GCF_029784015.1. Taxonomy (NCBI): domain Eukaryota; kingdom Viridiplantae; phylum Streptophyta; class Magnoliopsida; order Solanales; family Solanaceae; genus Lycium; species Lycium ferocissimum. The sequence continues at coordinate 14,197,212 of NC_081350.1, forward strand.
GTATATGAATATGGGCATAGTTATTGATGGTGATATAAATGTATTGTTGCCCAGGGGAAATAATATGAATGATGGATAGAAGTATGATTTAGCTATGTGGCTCACCTAGATGTAAATGCGAATGTATGATAAGAGGTGCCCGGGTGGGTTAGCACCGGGTACCCATCGTGACCCTCCGGTTGGGTCGTGACATATATAGTTTACAAACCCCCAAGTAACCTCGGGGGGGGGGGAGGGAGGGTCTTTTGACCCTACCTACTTACCTTATTATAAGAAAAATATTAATCTTCATCGGACATTTCACAGTCCGAATCCCACTTGGATCTAAATCTTGTGCTACCATGTATACCATATTCTACCCTATGGTAACGTATTTGCATCCGATTGTTCTCTTCGCGAAAACGATTAAGAGCAAAATTAAACTCTTGTGGAGTTCCGCGAGGCATTGACATAGCACGTTTTTTTGGGCGTTTCAGCCCTACTGACGCTAACTTGTGCTCAGTCTTTGCGACCTCCTAACACGCCAATCTCACTCTCTCATTTTATTATTGTATTCTTGATTGAATCTGTCGTTAGGGTTATTTGAGTAATTAAAATCATCATCATCTAGTTCCCAGGTCCTACCCATTGCTTCAAATATGTTTGCTTGTGTGAATGATATAACACGACTAATATCTCTAAATTGGTCAAAAAATGACATAGTAACTCAATTTTGTGTGGTTGGTAACAAATATTCGTCAAATTACGTTATATAACACATAAAGTTTGATTCGAATTATGACGTTTTTCTGTTTGACAGTTGAGGTGACAATATAGTGCAGAGGTATAGCGCAGTAAAATATGCGCGTTATGACCACATAACGCAGTAAATTACTGCGTTATATTGTCGTAACGCAGTATTTTACTGCGTTGTGACAGAATAACGCATTATTTTACAGCGTTATTCTGCCGAGACCTGACATAACGCGGTTAATTCATGCGTTATGCAACACTCCGTACTCAATTCGATTTGACGTAACACTTGCGAGACGGTACTAATTACGTACGCGTTGGTTCTATATTCAAACTTCAAATCTTATTAATACCGAGTTCGTATAAAGGCAAAAAATTCTAAGTTTCATCCAGTTTTTGCATTTTGTATTCCTCCTAAATTATTCAAAATATGGCAGATGTTCCAAGAAAGAGTTTCTTTATTCTGGGACGGACAAATTATATTCGAGGAAAATAATTTGTATATGATTCTCCCAAAATACCATGTTAAGTTTCTACTTGACTTAAAATTCTCAAAACTACTCCAAGCCTTGTATAATAGACTACAAGTTAGTAGAAGTGATTTTGATCTAAATATAATTGGAAAATATCCAATGTTATTTACGCCGCAAGGTGTAACAAGTTATGGACAGTGGTACATTCAAGACGATGGTTCTTTGACTGATTATTTGAAGGAGCCTTATGATTATAGGCAATGCATAACTTTAAACGTCTTTGAAATGTATATAGAGAAGGTCCCCATTAATTGACTTGAATTCATGGCTAGGGCTCTTCGGGAAGCCCGAAATAGACCTCGTCGGGAAGCCCCGTCTATAATTCAGGCCAAAGTCACTCAGCGGAACCTACTTATCACACACAATTACCCCGACATGAGTACTTATGAAAGCATTTTGACTAGCCAAATGCCTCGGATAGTTTAAGTCATTAATTTGATGGGCGGTGGTAAATATTCATTTTTTACAATATTATTATTATTATTATTATTATTATTATTATTATTATTATTATTATTATTGTTATTGTTATTGTTATTGTTATTGTTATTGTTATTGTTATTGTTATTGTTATTGTTATTGTTATTGTTATTGTTCTTATTGTTATTGTTATTGTCATTGTTATTGTTATTGTTACTGTTACTGTTACTGTTAGTGTTATTGTTATTGTTATTGTTATTGTTATTCTTATTCTTATTCTTATTGTTATTCTTATTATTGTGTGTAGTGGCACTTGAATGTTACTAATGATGTGGATTATATTATTTAGGAGTTATACACCTGATATGGATCATATCGGACGGTCTCCTCAATCGGGATGGATGAATCAGGTTGGAACATCCTCAGCCTATCCAACAACTCAAAGCGATGGTCCTTCCTCAAGTTTCGGTGCGGTCGATTACTATCGGTACGTCTATTTTTTTTAATCGCGCTATAGTGTTATTTGATGTGTAGTAGTTAAAATACTCCTAATTTCTTATGTGGGAGAATGTGGTGGTTGCACCAAATTATAGGCAAAGGCCTGCTATGGATGGTCCGGATTATCCGAATTATATAGTGACATCATCCAGAGATAGTGATGAAATACCTAATGCGGAGGATAGTCATGATGAGCAAAGTGACGATGAGATTGAGGTTGGAACTAATCCTCAACATCAAGCTAAGTAGAACTGTTGCAAGACATGATGAACAGTCCGGCACACCAGGAGGAACTGAATTCACAGCAACCATTTGAACAGCAAGAGTCGACTCCGGTTCAGCCGCAAAGCCAATTTCAATAGCAAGAGTCGATCCCGATTCAGTGGCATTCCGATGAGATTCCCTATCTTGATCATCTTCAAGATCGCCCAGATGCCTTTGTCTTTACTAGGGATGATGATCATATTCGGCGAAGTTTGTGGAAAGAGCCAGCGGATCTTTTAAAAGAAAAGGCTCATATTGAAAAAGGCATGATTTTCAGCTCGAAAAAATCGTTGCAAAAGGCGTAAGATTTATTGCATCCGGGGGTTGAGGAGTTTAAAGTTGACGATTCCACACGAAAATTTTGGCGATGTGGCAAGTCGAAAATATCAAGGTCATGCGAATGGATGCTCCGTGGTAAGAGCGCTAAAAATATGTGGACTATTTCAAAGTTCTACACAAAGCACACTTGTGATATGAGTGACCTCCCGGATGATCATTGCAATCTAGATACTAATTTGATTGCGCGCGTGTATTAGCGTCGACATTGGAAAAAACCCAAGGTATCCCCTTCGCCTAAGTTTATTTTATTTTTGGTGTTAATATAATGTTCTTCGTTGTTATATGCTGATATTTCAACTTTTTCAGGTTCCCTATTAAAGATTGTATTACAGCCGTCCTGAAAGTATATAGCAAAACTGTTACTAGGAGGAAGGCGTATCTTGGGCGTAGGCGTGCACATGAGCTAGTCTTCGGCAATTGGGAGGGCTCTTTCAATAAGTTGCCTAGATACATGGCGGCTCTACAACACTTCAATCATGGTATTGTTGTTGAATGGAAGCTCATATTGAAGCCTGGTGTGCCCGGTAATATTTTTGATTTTGTGTTTTGGGCCTTCAAACCATGCATTGATGGTTTTGCTCATTGTCGGCTTGTAATATCAATAGATGGAACACATGTGTATGGGAAGTATGACATAAAGCTGCTAATAGCAGTTGGAATGGATGCAAATGGAGCTATATTCCCTCTAGCTTTTGCAATTGCAGCTAATGAGAGCATTAGTACGTGGGGTATGTTTTTGGACTACTTAAGGCAACACGTTATTAAGGATCGCATGGGAATATGTGTGATATCGTGCGGAAATGCGGCATATTGCACAATATGTTCAATTTGCGGGGTGGCGCCCACCTTTTGCCTACCATCGTTATTGTTTAAGGCATTTGAAGGCAAACTTCCAATAGGCATATCGAACCCCAAGCACTTTGCGTAATTGGATATGGGCGCGCTGAACAATGCAGCATCGGAGAGAAGAATTTTAACCTACGATGGACATTATTAGGCGGGCGAATAAGGAAGCCTTCTACTGGTTGAATGCAATTGATAAAGACAAATGGACATTACACCAGGATGAAGGTAGGCGATTGGGTATACTGACAACAAACAGCTCTAAGTCATTCAATGGCTTGTTAAAATCTGCACGGGGACTACCCGTCACCGCAATGGTGAGAATTACATTTAAGCAGGTTGTGGAGCGGTTTGTCAATAGATCAAAAGAGGCCAAAGCACATGCAGCAGGTCTAAGATGAATGCCAAAACCGTCAAAACTGTTCGAGTACCACAAATATAAGGCTAAAAAATATGACCGGATGGAGTACAACTACGCAGCGCATATTTGAACTCACAACAAGTGTGCACCAAAGTAAAGGAGGTAACGTCCACACAATTTGTGAGATTCCAAGAACATGCACATGCGGCAAGTGGCAATCATATCACATGCCATGTTCTCATGCCTTCAAGTGTTTTATCGTAATGGGAAAGAACGCCTCCCCGTACATGGTCGTAGAATATACAATTGAAAATTATGCAAGAACGTATGTTGGGTGTTCTACCCACTGTAGTGAGTTATTGGCCATAGGATCCATTTTCAATGGTTGCAAATAAAGCATTTATCCGTAAATTCGTAAAGAATACATACTTGCGTATTCATAATGAAATGGATGTTCCACTGGAGATACACTCGAAAATGCTCATTTTGCAATTATGTTGGTCATGATAAGCGCGCCTTACGGCATGGTGGTCAAACTACATCTCGCGGTGGAAGCACCTCTCGTGGTGGAGGAAACTTTCGTGGTGGTAGATCTAGTGGTGGTGGCACATCTCGCGGTGATGGTGGAAGATCAACTCAAGGGCATCAATTGATGAATGTTTTTTAAGTTTTTTTCTTACTTTGATGATTGTATTTTAAAAAGTTTGGGTTTCTTATTAATAAACAAGTTTAAGTATTTTCATCTACTCAAGGTTATGAATGATGCAATTTAATTAAGTTTTCATTTTATTTTATTTTTTATGAATGCTGCCATTTTGACTAACTTTTGATTAATTATTAATGAACAAGTTTAAGTATTCGTAAAGAACTTCAAGCTAATGACACCGAGCCTTCAAACGAAAATGGCGTTCGAGCACTTTTCAACCACTAAAACGGCCATCCGAACTTTTGTGTATCCTTGATGTATTGATCCTACCTTATTAATCGCACAAAATAAGTAGGGTTCTATATAAAATATTGAAGTTTCGGTCCCGAAGCATGATTAATCTATGGTCAAAGCACGTTAAAAAGTGTAATGGAAGAAGGGTTAACCAAAAAGGGCCGAAAAAAAAAAAAGAGGGACACTATAGCGCAAGATTTATCGCGCGCGAAAGCGTATAACGGACGGCTCCGTTAACTGCTATAGCGCAGTAATTTTTTGTTGGGGTATTTTGGTTCAAAATGGTTTTTTTGGGGGCATTTTGGTTCCGGACTCGGATGGGAGTGAGGAGCCGGGGTAGTTGGGGGGGGGTGTATGGTAGTCACGGGGTGGGTGGGGGGGGGGGGAGTGGGCGGGGTGGGGGGTGGTGTGGGATGGATGGTGGAGGGTGGGGCGTGGTGCGGTGGGGGGTGAGGGTGGCGTGAGGGTGGGGTGGGTATAACGAGAAACGAAAGACGTAACTAATTTAAAACCACCAAATCTGTGGTTATAAAAATTGGGACTTTTCATGGTTATATAACCATGAAATGAACCACGGGTTTACAACACCATACCACATAATTTTAAGAACAATGAAAACAAACACGGTTTCATAGAAAATCATACATTAATGAACCACGGGAAACCACCATCCAAACAGGGGGTTAAGATAAGTCATAGTATTATTTTCTTACGTTAGATCCTAAAATATCCCAGAACTCATATTGCAACCAAATTTTAACTGTTTTCCTAACAGGTTATAATCCAACAGTTAATTACAGGCAATTATGGTCTTCGCGCCTTCTTTCTTCTTACCGTTTCGTACATTATCATATCTTTATCAAATAAAAGGGCAATGAGCCTTAAACATGAATTCAATTATAATAAGCTTGTTTTGCAAGAGTAGAGCCGGGAAAAAAAAAATACTTCTGCTTGTATTAATATGAACTAGCCAACAATGTTCAACTCTTCTCAACGAAGAGTGAAAAATAAGAGTAAGAACAATGGGAAGCCTCGTCCTTCTCACTGTTAAGAATAACAAACATGAATGACTATACTAGGTATTGGCAGTAGCATACAAAGTATTTCATCTAAAACTAAGAATGAACCTAAAACTCAAAGCTCCTAATGTAACCCAAAATGGGATTAAACGTCAGCCAAAATTCCGAGTTTAGCGATAGGTGCGATAGACTGGAGTGTACATACAGCTCTCTGCATACTTAACGAGATTGCTAGGACGAGGGAGACGTGTTGCCAGACCTGAAAAATTAGGTGATTTAAGTTAAAAGAGTCATCATCAGCATGGTTGAAGTTGGTGTTTAATAACTCGTTAAATCACTTTAATTTGGAAAACTCACCAAGTTCATATGCCTTAGCAGCTACTGCAGCCGCTATATTTGCTGATATTTTTCTGATGTTAGTGAATGGTGGGTAGATCCGTCCCTTTAAATAGTCGTCCTCAGTCACCTCAGCTGCCAAAGCTTCCGCTGTTTCATGAAAGAAATAAATGGAGTCAAATTACATGCATGAAGAGTTTTTTCCCTCTTTTTGCTAGCATCCCGTTAAATAAGCATCAAGCTATCGTACATGTTAATGTACTGATAAAAGAGGTTATATAAATTCTAAATCAGACTCGAAGAATACATAAGTTCTTGATAACTTGATATACTTACAGGCTGCTAGTAGCATATCATCATGCACACGGATTGTGCCAGACATAATAATCCCCAAACCAAATCCAGGGAATACATAGGCGTTATTGGCCTATAAAGCAAAAGAAAGATGAGTATCCAATTTATTACTCAAAAACAGTCAATTACTAAAAGAGCAGCACCTGGCCAGACACAAAAGTCCGCCCCTCAAACTCAAAAGGGTCAAATGGGCTTCCACTAGCAAAGATTGCATGACCCTGTACGTGGCAGAAAGCGAAAGAGGCAACAGGCTCAGTAATCGTACATACAAAATTAATGGCATGAGGTAGCATTTTAGAGAACTCTAAACTATGTAACTTCGCAAACGGAATTTACCTTACTCCATGTATAAGCTTCCTCAGCAGTACATTCAGCTTGTGATGTTGGATTTGACAAAGCCATAATAAGAGGTTTCTGTTCATATGTGCCAAAGTTAGAAACTTTATGGTAGACTATGATTCATAGAGCTTGTGTCGCATTATCTATGCACGCATATTTTCGTTTGTATCTGTTCATGTGCATGTATGAGAGAGAGGGAGACCAACCGGATTGAGAGAAGCCATAGCCTCGACAACTTCCTTCGTAAATGTTTTTCCAACTCCGGAAGTTCCTATTAGAACAGTTGGCTTTATTGCCTGAAAAATGGAGAATCAACTGACATAAGGAATGTGTTTTTGCCATCATCTTTTTTAAGTCGCATCAAGCTTCGGAAAAAGAAAAAAAAAGAAGCGAACTTCACACCTTCACGGCATCTATAAGTTCCTTAACAGGTTCGTGATCATGAGCCCATGGCTTTTTGAAGTGCTGAAGGGACTCCACACGAGAACTTACGATCAGTCCCTGCAATAAATTAAGAACTGTTTAAATGGGAGAAGGGGATACTGGTAAATTACATAAATGTAAGTCTTATTGTGTAACATTGAGATGGGAATGTCAAATCATGATGCCAGTACCTTAGAGTCAACCAGCCAAATCTTCTTTCGAGCCTCTCCTACTGGAACACTAGTCTGAAATGCGAATTTTGACTATTAGTGAAGAAGCTCCAAACAAGAAAAAGGAAAAAGAGCAGATGAAAAGAATTTAGTACCTTTTTTGTTATCTCAAGTGCTATGAGCTCAGCAATACCAGTTCCAGCCTTCAGGAAGACAAATACAAGAGAGTTAAAATAAAATCCCATCAGGAAGACAAAGACAAGAGAGTTAAAAATAAAATCCCTGATATTGTGACACAATGTGCTCTTATGTTGATCTGCATTTTGATGACATTGTAAAAAGTCTCCAATGTATATAGCCATTTTGATTATAGGTATCTTCATGGTCTAGATAATCCAGAGAAAAAGTTCTTTTACTCCCTCCGTCCAAATTTACGTGGCACAATTTCCTTTTTAGTCCATCCCAAAATGAATGTCACCTTTCTTTATTTGGCAATTATTTAATGTCACCTTTCTTTATTTGGCAATTATTTAATGGAACCATCCATATTTTACCCTTGTTGGGTCCCACTTACTTTTAAAGATGTACTTATTGTGAAGCAAAGTCAACAAAAGTAAGCACTAAAGCAAGGGCAATTTGGTTAACATAACAAAGTCTTTCCTTATTTCTTAAACTCCGTGCCCGGTCAAATGGTGCCACATAAATTGGGACGGAGGGAGTAGTAGATAGACTAGTAGCACTAATGGCCTTGTTTCATAATGGCCATCGCCAGTAGATGGCCAAGGCTTCTAGATTGCGAGAATTGAAACAAACTTTCTGTCATTGGTGGAAGTTATTATATCAATCTCCAAAGCAACTGAAAAATTCCTAGGTCTAAATATCATGGCCAACTGAAAATGGAGAATTGTAAAGGTAGAACCTTAATGTGTGCCATTAGCAAATTAATTTTCTACTTTAAAGATAAAATACGTAACTTAAAATGTGTATGAATTAACTATAATGAATAAGTAAGAGAGTACAATCTTAAAGTAGTGAACCCTTGCTTTAACTCAAATAAAACCAAAAGTCAATCTCATCGGACTGTTAGAAGCTGAAGCGCTTCAGGGCAAAGATTTCATAAAACTAACTCTTTTAAGTAGCACCAAATGTGCCTACTGTTCTGGTCCAAACCAACATACAGTACATAATATGAAACTCTTGAAAGAGCAATTAAATAACCCAAAAATGTGGAAGGGCAATAGTTGACAAATCTCACCTCTCCAGCACCTAAGAATAAGAAAGTGTGGTCAGCAAGTGTTCCACCAAGTAGTTTTAGAGATGCAATAAGCCCGGCCAGAACCACAGATGCTGTGCCCTGTAAAACCAGTACAAAGATTATCAATCCACTCAAAGTGAAGGCAAAAGTTTCAAGTTGACAAAAAAAAATAGTACGAGATTTATTAATCAACTCAAAGTGAAGGCAAAAGTTTCAAGTTGACAGCTCTTTTCAGCAATATCTACCTGGATATCATCGTTGAATACAAGATGTGTCGTGCGATACTTTGCAAGAAGCTCAAATGCATTGTGGTTTGCAAAATCTTCAAACTGAAAAATTTATCAGGCAACTTTAGGACACAAATGAACTGAACTGATACGTGTTTTTTTTTGGGGGGGGGGGGGGGGGGGGGGGGTGTTAGAAGAATTGCACAGAGATATTTTCTAGTTAGTGATATACCTGAATGAGGACTTTCTCTCCATAGTTCTGCTTAACTGCAGACATAAACTCCTCCAGAAGTTCAGCATATTCCTTTAAGAGCAAACATAATGAAATTTCAGCTTCCCAAAAGGCAGACTTTTACAACTGCATTATTATCATCTGTTGTCTGACAGCACAAAGTAAAAGAATGATAAAGGTCATCGAACCTGCCCCGTAGCTCTTTTCTGCTTGAGTCCAATGTAGAACTCGTCATCCAGTAATTTTTTATTGTTCGTGCCAACATCAATGGTTATAGGCAGACACTGAAGGTGAAAACATAATAGTGAATTTCTGACACAGTGAATAGAGAAAATTGATATAGCGGAGTCAAAAGAATCAGTCCTCGCACTGATTTCTTCTTATAATAAAAGGATTGTATGACAGTAGTAATAATCGTTGCTAAGTGTCTCACATTGGTGGAGGAAATGGGTAGTTTTCACCTTATATGTCTTGGGCAATTCTAACCTCATGAGCCAGTTTATTGGGGTTGAGTTAAGCCCAAGGTCCATTTTCTTAACATGGTACCAAAGTCAAACCTATTCCTATTCTTGGTTTATCCAATGCTGGGCCTCCATGTTATGTTGTACACGCTCCATATCTCCAATTATGGGTGTACAGGTGGGAGGGTTGTTAAGCATCTCATATTGGTGGAGGCAATGGTTGTTGTCTCCTTATATGGTCTTGGGCAAGAGCATCATGAGCTAACTTTTGGGTTCAAGTTATGTCCAAGGTCCATTTCTTAACAATCTTAATAGTGAAAAAAATAATTATTGGTAGTGCTAGCAATAATAACATTAAACTAATATGATGAGAAATTTGGGGAAAAACAAAGATGATATTTGAAGTTTTATGAGTAGAAAGTGGAAACCATTATTTCACTTGAAATACTCCTAAAACCATTTTTTCAAACTTAAAATTCTCTATTTCAAGTTGAAGTTGAAACAATCAGTGGCGTACATAAAATTTATCACAAGCAGTAATGAATAAATAAATAAACAAATGAGTCACTGTAACAAGTCTCCTTATATGGTCTTGGGCAAGAGCCTCCTGAGCTAACTTTTGGGTTCAAGTTATGTCCAAGGTCCGTTTCTTAACAATCTTAATAGTAAAAAAAAAAAAAATTATTGGTAGTGCTAGCAATAATAACATTAAACTAATATGATGAGAAATTTGGGGAAAAACAAAGATGATATTTGAAGTTTTATGAGTAGAAAGTGGAAACCATTATTTCACTTGAAATACTCCTAAAACCAGTTTTTCAAACTTAAAATTCTCTATTTCAAGTTGAAGTTGAAACAATCAGTGGCGTACATAAAATTTATCACAAGCGGTAATGAATAAATAAATAAATAAACAAATGAGTCACTGTAACAAGATGATATTAGGAAAAAGTAATTAAAATATGTTAATATAAGTGTCATCAATGATGGTTAAAGAATAATGAAAAAGAAAGAAAAGAAAAAAAAAGACTTAAGTTGTTTCAAAGCAGAACTTTAATAATCTATAATATGATTTTTATATGATTTTTACTTCAAATAATTAAGTTGCTACTCGAAGACTAATATGATTTTTACTTCAAATAATTAAGTTGCTACTTGAAGACTAATGTTTTTTTGGTTGTAGCGGATTGGTGTCTCTTATAAGCACATTGTGCTAAAGGAAAAGTAAAAGCATAGAAAGGCGCAAGATAGGATCAGCTTGAGATAATCATCAAGTGTACAAGGAAAGAAAGTTGGAGTGGTGCTTACTACTGAGGGACGAATACCCCCAAGAGCAGTATAAAGAGAGAGCTTTCCAACCGGAATGCCCATGCCCTGAAACAATTTTGAAACTTCTGGTCAATTATATTATCCATCTGGTACTGTGTACGAGTAAAGTAGAAACAGTCTCTAGTTAGTTCTATCCAGTTGTTCAAATAACACCACTATTAGACTGTAAATCAAAAACCAGCCGAATTTAGCAGATTTACCTGACAGCCAAGATCACCAAGTCCTAGTATCCGCTCTCCATCAGTAACAACAATGACTTGGATACTCTTCTCAGGCCAGTTTTTCAATACCTCAAGAACCTTTCCCCTGAAAGTTTCAGTAGTAAAGTTTACATTATTTTTGGAGTCGAAGAGCATCTGATGTACAATTAAACCAAACAGCAAAAAGTTCCACCACATGGATGACCAGAAAGAAAGGAAATTACTTTTCCTTTAAGCTGATAAAGAGACCCTGAGGACGCCTGAAAATGCTTCCATATTTCTGGCAAGCCTCACCAACTGTTGGGGTATAAACAACTGGCAATAGTTCTTCAACATTATCGATGAGAAGCTTGTAAAATAACCTTTCATTTCTTTCCTGAGCATTGGAAAAATAAGTTATTAGCAGAATTTAAGCACCATAGACACAGAATCACCTATTAGTCTGGTGACAGAGTTGCCGCATCATGAAATAACTTAGAACAGCCAAGTAGTGTTTTGATGGGATTCCCTTAGATACTGATAGATCATTTTATATGTTCAATTTGTCAAAATCATAGCTAAAAGCATTCTCTCTAGAGGGAAAAAAAAAAGAGGATAAATAAATATTAAAATAAAAAGGAGAATGAGAAAACTAAGCAAATTCTGGACCATATATGATTTAGCCATGTTAATGGAAGTTCCAATAGTAAATTGTGAGATTTTGAACTGCATGGCTACCATTGACACCAGATAAAAAGTAACTACCTGAAGATCCATCATGGCCATGTATCTTTGTAGGGGAACTTGAAACTGGCGAAGATTCTGCATCACTTTCTTTTCCTGATGTTTGATGAAAAAGGTTTACAAGTCTAATTATGAGCAGAAATAGAAAGAAAGGAACTCAAGATTATATCAAGGATTATGAAATAACCTGAAGTTCTTGGCTTGAAACATTGGGAGGTAGAAGACCACGCAGATAGTGAGCATCTCTCTCTGTCTCAGTGAAGGCAAGCCCTTTGTTGTAATGTGGATCACGTAACAAACTATATCCACTGAAATCAATAAAGATGATTGTCAACAAGGACTAATTATCAGATAGTTCGATAACACAAACTAAATCCATTATTGTCAAAACCAAACACTCATTAATTTGTAACTCCAGCCATGTAATACGGGGTAAATTTCATAAATGATCACATAACTATGGTTTTTTTTTCACCAAAGTCATATAACTATGTTTTCTAACAGAAAAATCACAAAACTATCACCCTACTAACAAAAAAGTAACGATGGCCGGACAACTCAACCGTCCAATGTTTCTACTCTATATTTAACCTTTTTTTAGTTTTTAATCTTATATACAAACCCAATTACTCATTAATTTGTAACTCCAGCCGTGCAATATGGAAAACTACTCAGATGATCCAAAGGAGAGAAGGGTAATAACACAGTTTCCAACTACACATTACATCCCCCTATATTGTGATCCAGTGGCGGAGCCATAGTGCTAGCTACGTCTTCGGCAGAACCATTAGCTTTGGCTCAAACCCTGTATTTGTATTAAAAAGTCCCATCTAATATGTTAAAAAATAATATACTCAGAACCCAGTAAGCAGAAACAATTGTTGTCTAGAATTACCCATAAACTAAAAATTCTGGCTCTGCCTCTATATTTGATCTATGGGAGAACTAAAATTTACATAATTAACACAATCCATGGCAAAATGAAGCAAAAGCTAGAGGATTAAAACAAACAATAAATAGATTAGATTTACCTAGCAACAGAAAAAGTCCATGGAGTAATAGTCTGATCTTCAGTAGCTCTATCTTCCCCATACATATCCTCAACACCACCAGCAACACCACATTTATCTTTTATGTCAAGCACTGAATCACCATTTGATATTTCCTTCAACGTGCTCTCCATCACTACACTGACCCTTATTCTTCCTCTTTGGCCCAATGCCTTTCTCTGCCAATGAAACAAACTGAAACAACAAAACGACAACAACCCACAAAGAAAAAGAAAACATATAAATACCCAAAAAACTACAACGTTCTTGCTTCTGCTACCAAGAAAAGAACAACCCACCTTTTATAACACCAAGAAACAACAAAATTCAAACTTTACTCAAAAATGTTGAATGTGACGTTTCAATGTGAAATGAATTTCTAAGTGTGAAAAACTGAAAATGGTGGATAAAGGGACTTAGATAAAAATTAAAAAAAAAAAAAAAAAAAAAGTGGGGTTAGTACTAACCAGGAAATTAGGTCTGGTAAATGAGATCATAGTAATTAAGTAGAGGTGTTATTGACTTGGCATGCAAAGAGAGGGAGTAGGAGATTTCCGCGTTACATTAACAGAAAGAGAGGACTGAAAAAAAGGTAGTTGGTTGGAACAGTCCAATTTTGAAGGTTTCTTTATTGGCATACCATTCTTTCCATTCCTCTATCGGTTTGTTTTCCTATTAATGACATATTTGCCCCCACCTTATCGTTGATTTTTTTCTTTTTGATTTTTTTCTTTTCTTTTGGTGAGTTTTTAGCTCGATTTCTTTTAATAAAAGGAGAAACTTAATACACGTCTAATATAGGAGCGATTCAATAAGAGGTCTCAAGTATATTCAATAAAACTAACTCATGTACGTGTATCCCGTGAAATAAACTTATTTGGAATATGGCCAGTACGATTTCTCGTGCATGAAATGTACCATCGTCGTTTTTACCAATCGGTTTTTTGATAGCACTAGTAATCATTTTTCATATGCTTCGAATTGTTCAAATCTATTTTAAAGTTTTCTTTTATTTTTGAATTAAAAATTATACTTTTTACTTTAAAATACTCATTTTGTTTCAAAAACTAATTTATAAACATATAATAGTGAAAAATGGCGCCCTAAAAATTTTGGTGCATAAGGCCTTTGCTCTATCAGCTTCACCGTAAAGCCGACACTGGTCTAACACACACTAGTACGAGAACATCAATATTTAAGTGGAATATAAGTTTATGCTTTATGAAATTTAAACGTTATCTTCACCTTAACTTGGCACCCTCCATATCAAGTCAATTGTCATGCTTCGTTTCTCAAGAGCCAAATTATGTAAATTTTGATCAATATTTTAAAATATATTTTTTATCAAAGTTACATGAAAAAAAAGTTTGTAATACTTTTTATAGTTTTTGAATATTCAAATTAAATTGTAAAATATTGAGTCAATCTAATTCAATTTAACTTTGGAGATTAATCAAATTATTTTTTAGAAGCGAAACATAACAACTGATTTGAGCCGGAGAGAGTATTAGGTTATTGCTTCTATTATTAGAGAATATATAAATGAGATGTCCATCATTTGCTGTCTAAATATTTTTACATGACATCAAAATCAGATTTTGACAGCTATCGAGCCACTAACTTGTTCCAAGGTAACTCGTCATGAGCTACTTCAAGCAATTCCTCAACATGTTAAGTCATTCCTACATCTTAGGTAGATGGAGTAAAAAAACAAACCAAAAAAAAAAAAGTAATAAAAAAGAAGAGCAAACAAATTTAAAAAGGAAGATTTAAAAAAAAATCAATTCTAGTACGTGTAAAAAGCCCGAGAATCGGTTACATGTGTGGAAGATTGTTAGGGAATGTACCACATATCCCTTATCTATTGTGTAAAATGTTTGAGATTTACAATAATCCTGAGTTACTCAATTTATTATTGCAGGGTTTTGGATTAAATACGCATATTCTTTCATAACTTAATTGATAGCTGACTTCTATTGATTAGTTTCCGATTTGCGAAATCCTAATAGAAATTGTTTTGATTGACAAATTTAATATGACATAAGCTTGTATTAAAATGCTTTGCTGTTCGAAAGTAAAGCAATTAAATAGAATTAGGATAAGGAAATAACATGCAGTACTGTTCACCTACCTTTACTTCAGAACCTACCCATATGCATGTTTGGTAACTTTTCATTATTATTGTGTTTGTTGTTGTCTTTCACGCCTACTGTAGCAATCAATAAATGCTTCCAAAGTAGAGCTTTCTTTATTTTCGCCCATCAAAACTTAAAAGAAGAATCAACCAAGTAATAACTTCTGTTTGGTATAATTCTCTCTCTTCCTCTTCCTTTTTCTTTCTCTTTGATTTGATTTGACAAGAGGATGGTATAATTTTAGATTTTTCATGAATTAAAGGGCTGACATTTGAGACTAATTCATCTTTGCAACATTACTTAAAGTTGAAATTGAAGCGCCCCTTTTTTTAGCACGTCTACTGTTTTGAACACTTCTAACTGTAGTATTTAATCTTGTGAATATTACTCCCTCGGTTTATTTTTACTTGTCCTACCATACACTATAGATAGATGTCCACTTTTACTTGTTAAGTTAGAAAAATCAGGAGATAATTTACCATTAATTTTATACCTATTTTACCCTTATGAAGTACTCCCTCCGGATCAAAAAAAGAGTCCACTTAGCCATTTGCACACCCCTTAAGAAAATACTAACTCCTAGACAAAAATAGGTAATTTGACTAAACTATCCCTATTTAAATAGGCATTGGAATTTGATCATATAACACATAATAGGGGCAAATATGGAAAAGCAAAGTTAATTCTTTCTTGATTTACTAAGTGGACTCTTTTTTTTATCCAAGAAAAAAAGGCTAAGTGGACTCTTTTTTTGATTCGGAGGGAGTACTAATCATTTCAAATTCATTTCCCAACATAGATGGCTTATAATAATTGGGTGTGATATAATAAATTATTAATTTATTTATTGCTTCTTAAGGAGTGTGTCAAGTCAAACATGGACAAGTAAAACATAAACGGAAGGAGTAGTTAATTAGGAGACTTATGGGTTTCTCATTTACTAAAGCGGATCTACAACAACTACGACTTATGTCATCGATTGCCAGGAATCCTCACAAAACTAATGAATCCCCTTATTTCCACCACTTAAAATCTTTTCTAAGAAGATGCTGAGAATTTTCTCTCTAGAAATCCTAGGCCGTTATATGAATGTACAATATCGTCTCATTTTCAACATCAATAGTGTTATATTTATACGTTATAGGTAGGGTTAGAAAGAGAGAACAAGCTAATGAATTAATTAGCACCCTTTATAGGTGGACCAAACGTAATAGCTATTTCCAGCATCCACTAGTTGTTGTTGCATGGACTTCTATATACAAGAACAAAAGGACTAAAATGTCCTTAACATTTGTGATTTCTTTAATACATGTATTTTTATAATTATCGGCTCAGAGATATGCCCCAAAGTTATTTTCAGTTTCAAATATGCCTCTAAACAATTAAAAAGATATAAATATTACCCTCACACTAACGTTGGAAACCACGGATGGGTATATTTGGAATTTTACCATATAAAACAACTAAATCGGATGAATCGTCTTTCTTTTTTTTTTTTTTTTTTTTTTTTTTTTGGTTCCATTCAAACCCAAATAAAGAAGCCCCTTAGATAAGCAACTTTCTTTGATATATTTCTTCACAATCACAGGACGGAAATTACTATTCAAATGAAGAAAAAAGAAACACATGGAAGGAAAATGTTGCTTTAAGCATTGAAGTCCAACTAATGCTATTTGTACGCGGCGTCTGCCAATGCATTTCCCTCTTACCAAATTCACTTGCGGCCTATGAATTGTCTTTTTCAAAGGTCTCCTACTAATTTTATATTCTATTAGCCTAAACTTTTTGACGCACTTAATTCCACTACTTCTATTTTTATTTTTGTAGCTTTTCTGAATACCTTCGTGTGGTATCCACATGCCTCTTTAACAATCTCAACCAAAACTCTGTTTTTTAATGTTTGTAAATAAATATTAGTTGTTTTATTCTTCGAAATTAATTTGCTTTGCCAGATTTCCCTTGATTTTGCAACAAGTAAAAACCAGCACCATTAGAAAATAAATACTCCTCCATAATATTAGAGAATTGATCAGGACAAAATAATAAATGGGGAAAAAACGTAACTATTCAATTATATAAAAATATTTACAGAAGTTTAGCACCATTATTTAATCAACATTTCCCAGAGGCGGAGTCAGAACTTGAAGCTTGTGGATTTGGGATTCTAATTCTTCAAAGTTATTGGGTTCTAAATTAATAATTTGTACATATTTGATAAAAAATTTAATACAAATATATGGTTCGGATCAAAGCTACTGGGTTCGGCCGAACCCATGCCCGAAGGGCTAGCTCCGTCCCTGACATTTCGTAGCAGTAGAAGAGTTAGATACCACAACAAATTCCTCTCTATTATAAGTATACGGCTAAACTAAGTCATTAACAAACCAACTGATTTTTGTCCTACATTTTTGCTCAAAAGATATCTTCCGCCTTGAATAACTACGTTCAGTCTTCTTCTCCATTTTTAGTAGTCTAACTTTGCCTTGTGTTTATACCGTAATTATACGTAGTATGCTTGAGGTATTAAAAAAATTATATCATACATATACTATAAATATAAATATTTATATCTCATAAAAAAATCACAAAGAAATACTTTCATTAAAACAAATTTGTTCCTTGAATATACAATTGTTACCTTTATATCCTTAAATATGTACGAGAAATATAAAAATAATCTGAATTTTTCCATATACTACATTTATACCATAAAAATACATGATATATTTCAGATATAAATTTTTATACCATGCATATCATATTTCCATGAATATACAATGCTTACCTTTATATCCCATAAATTTGTACCAGAAATATAACATTAATCTGAATTTGCCATTTACTATATATACACCATAAAAATACATGGTGTATTTTAGATATAAAACTTTATACCATGCATATCATATATTACAAGTATAAATTTATATTTAATAATTTTTAAAAAAAAATACTTTTGATGTAACATATTTATACCATGAATATATTCCCATAAATTTATATAAAAAATATAACAATAATTTGACTTTGCCATGTTCAACATCTTTCCAAGACTTTGCTACCATATATGCCCTCGCTTAACAATTCTTTGAAGCAGAAATTATTAAAGCAACTTAATTTAATTCTCCTTCCCCAAATAAAAGAAAACATAAAAGGAAAAAAAGTAGTAATATCCAATGTAAAAGGAAAAAAAAAGTAGTAATATCCAATGTAAAAGGAAAAGGGTGAAAAGAGACGATTTTTCATCCCCAACAGTTCAAAAACTATGATCAATTAACCCATGGAATAGTAGCAGAGTGTCAACAGCAAAAATCTAATAGAAATGGGAAAATAGTCGGGAAAATGCATAAAAACACCTTCAAACTTGTCCCGAATTACCAGTAACACACTTATACTTTACGGGGGTCCTATGACCCCCCTGAACTATTTTAAACTGAAATATTGACACCATTAAAATGTCATCCCCAAATATTTGTTGCAATGTGTACTACACGCTCCTATTTTCTCTAGTAGTACCTTTTTATTTTTCTTTATTTCCCTATCTTTCATAATTTATTTATTTTTCATCCTTTTCTAGTTATCATTTCATTCTGAACAACAACCAAGTTATTATCAAGAAGATTTCCATTACAATTTTGAGGATCTTTCAAAAATTTAACCATGAACATCGGAAGTTATTTAATTTCATGTAACTTTGCTTAGCATATTGAATTTTGCTCTGAATCTTTGCCTGTAGGTAGATCAAGTGGTGGAGAATCGGCTCCAAGTGTTGAATCAACACGAATTAACTTGAGTAATGGAGAGGGAAATAATTCTTTGTGCCAAACGCT
Source organism: Lycium ferocissimum (assembly GCF_029784015.1). Lineage (NCBI taxonomy): Eukaryota > Viridiplantae > Streptophyta > Magnoliopsida > Solanales > Solanaceae > Lycium > Lycium ferocissimum. The sequence goes on from NC_081350.1 coordinate 14,216,224, forward strand.
TTTGCCGGCGAAATTGCTACGATGATCGCAGTTGCTTTTGCAAATTCGTAGTCGCTTGACCGAATTTGTGGATTGTGATTCCTGGGGTTTGCAATTATATTGCGCTTCAAATGGTTGTGGCCCGGTGGTTCAATTCTACCAGACGGTGGCCAGATCGCCACTGGTGGTTCAATTCCTAAATTTTTTTAAAAAAGAAAAAAATTAATTAGTGGGACCATGACTGAGTTGCAGAGATGTAAGAGAGGGAAGGGGCTAGATAGAGAGAGAGAGAGCATGATTAAAGTTAATCAAATTTAATTAATTTTATAGTTTCCAATTAAGAAATGACACTTGTCAAATTAGTTTTTTTCTCATTTACTTTTTTGCCTGTCACTTGCTCACAAGAGAGTGAGCACACTTGCTGTGCCACATCATCATTTATGGTGTCAATATTTCAGTTTAAAATAGTTCAGGGGGGTCATAGGACCCCCGCAAAGTATAAGTGTGTTGCTGGTAATTCGAGAAAAGTTTGAGGGTGTTTTTATGCATTTTCCCAAAATAGTCTATCAATTGATGAAGAGGGAGAACTGAAGTTAATGGTGTTGTACCCATCACGTAGAAGAAAGAGAAATGAGAATAATAAAGATAAAAAAGTAAGAGAGTAAATTTGATCCCTCTTTTAGTGGGATAAATCTAATGTGAATTCCTAATTTAGTGGGATAAGTAACCGGTAAATGTACCAATAAATAATAAACAATGTTCTTTTTGATGAATTTAAGAAGTTATGTTTTTTATGTGCTTAATTTTTGTGCAGTGACTTATAGTGTAATTTCTCATAATGGATACTAACCAAGGTATATTGTTAGTTTTGGCCCACATTTGGCCCCTAAAAGTTTGGTTTAATAAATTAAATTAAACTAAATAAAAAGTAGTGTTAAAATTTTATTGGCTTTGGGGAAGTTATAATTGATAACTTACTACCCACCATGATGGAAAATGGATTATGCTTTAAACCACCGGTCCCCTCTCTCTCTCTCTCTTTGCCTGTTAAAATAGAACTAGTATGCGTATCGTCCATGTGTGAAATATTGAAGATTCTGCATTTTAATTTTCTTGGATCGGTCTTATTATAGCCAAACATTTATGGTATATATAGCTGCTCCTGCTTCATTACTGACCATTTCTTCAAACAATACACAATCTTTTATATTTCAAAGGCCAATATCTGAGGCATTTATTACTTGAATTATCATCATTAGACGTTCAAGCACCTCAATTAGAGTTACAAAAGTAATGAAGATGCCGTAAAACTAGCTGGTGAACCAAAAAAAAAAAAAAAGTATTTTCAAACCTCAATTCTAGGAAAGACAACAACATATTGATAATATAAGTTGCATCCTTATGTTGCCTGGCCAGTTAGATAACGCGAAGAACATACATTCTAAGATAGTCACGATAACCGATGTTGGATAATGAATTATCAAAGTAGAAGAACAAAAAACTCAAAATGTATTTGTCCCAAAGGCCACGTGAATATATTTTTCACAGTTCAGATCCAGACTTCCTATTAATGTCAGTCCTATTTGATGAACTATTTCAATTGCACACCATCCAACACCCCAAAACCCAATATAGAACCAAAAGGAAAAAAACATTTTAACTATATAGAAGCATGAGTATAGACCCCATGCTTCGTCGTCCGTAAATTAAAAAAAAAAAAAAAAACGTGGGTCTCACATCAAACACAAACCAATATTAAAAAAAAAAAAAGGAAGACAAAAAAGTAAAACTCACCATCCGAAAACTCACAGAAAAAAAAGTGAACCCCATATTAACAAAATCAAGCAATATAAAAAAAAGAAGTGAACCTCATATTAAAAAAAACAAATAATGTAAAAAAAAAGTGCAGACTTTGTATTCGTAGCAAACATTAATATAATAAAGTTTTAGATACGGAACACAAACTATAATGTTATATTAATCGTGTTTTGAACATAGTATATACATATATATTATATTTTAACTATATAGAAGCATGGGTATAGACCCCATGCTTCGTCGTCCGTAAATTAAAAAAAAAAAAAAAACGTGGGCCTCACATCAAACACAAACCAATATTAAAAAAAAAAAAAAAAGGGAAGACAAAAAAGTAAAACTCACCATCCGAAAACTCACAGAAAAAAAAGTGAACCCCATATTAACAAAATCAAGCAATATAAAAAAAAAAAAGTGAACCTCATATTAAAAAAAAACAAATAATGTCAAAAAAAGTGCAGACTTTGTATTCGTAGCAAACATTAATATAATAAAGTTTTAGATACGGAACACAAACTATAATGTTATATTAATCGTGTTTTGAACATAGTATATACATATATATATATATATATATATATATCTATCATATGCATAAAAATAGTGCAAACTAATAATGTCCAAAAAAAAAAAAAGTGCACCCCATAAAGGGTGGGCCCCATACTAAACAACACCAAGCAATATAAAAAAAAAAAGTGGAACCCACCATCTCCAAACTCACGGAAAAAAAAGTGGACCCCATATTAACAAAATAGCAATATCGAAAAAAAAAAGTGAACCCATATTAAAAAAACAAATAATGTAAAAAAAAAACAAATAATGTCAAAAAAAAAAAAATGCAGACTTTGTATTCGTAGCAAACACTAATATAATAAAGTTTTAGATACAGAGCACAAACTACAATGTTATATTAATCGTGTTTTGAACATAGTATATATATATATATAAATAGTGCAAACTAATAATGTCAAAAAAAAAAAAGTGCACCCCATATTAAAAAATCAAATAATATTTATGTAATTTTCAAAGTATCTCATTAAGTCAATAATGATGGATTCATTGCCACATGCGTATCAATCAATTAGTGGGAGCAAATGAAATTACTTTTCTTCAAAAGGTTAAGTAGTCAAACCATATAATTTTCTTTCTTTTTTATATTAGCCTGAGATCTAATCTAGATATTAAACTGTTATATTTGCTATTCTGCCATGTCATTTATTTGTTATGTTTACTAAAATAAATATACTTAAAATATTTATATTTTAAAATAAGATAGAATATAATTACTTTTTCATTTTTATTCTTACTCTAATAAATGTGAAAAGAGGTTAATGCCGTAAAAAAACATCAAATGGAGATCAAATAATGAATAAGGTAAATTAGTCAAATTATAATTCTAATCGACGTTTTCTTAAAAAATCATGCAAAAGACAACATGACAAGTAAAATTAGCTAAACCGAGAATATTTACCAAAAATTAAAAAATAGTATTTCTTCGTTTAAATAGAAAATCAATTTCTACTTTGTTTCGTTTTAAACATGTAAAATTAATTTAATAATTTGAATTAGAATTATCCAAACCAAAATTTGATAAAAAATAATAAGTATTTTACACCTTTAAATTAATCGAATTAAAATTGAAAGTATCAACTGATGCTTAAATATTACTATTATTTTATCTCAAAGAGAGAAAAATAGTTTCCTTTTAAACAAGTCTTCTTTTTAAAAAAATATTAATAAATTAGCCGATTTTGTATTCGTAGCAAACACTAGATACGGAGCACAAACTACAATGTTATATTAATCGTGGTTTGAATATATATATATATATATATATCCAAACACAACTACATACACATAGATGCACTATAATTTAAAGTGTTGGGCCCGTGCGCAGCACGGGCATAGGCCATCTAGTAAATAGAGAAGAACAACTTAAATGGTGGGGTTGAAAGTGTAGTTACAGGAATTAGATCATGCAACTACAAACATCTGAGAACTATCAATCCGAGAACTGATAAATGACATATATTATTATGAAAGTAAACATTTCCAAGTAGCAAATTTCCAGTACTCTATCAATTCCAGTATATTCACCTTTTTATTTTATTTTGGTTTAATTTAAAGTCTTTGACTATACCATTTATTTACAATTTTTAAATATTCAAATCCATTTAACTAATCAATCATAAATTTTGGTGTGAATTTTCTAATTTTGCTGTGTTAATATTTTCTTCAATTACCACTTATATAATATGCTAACTGAGAATAGCATCTTAAACTTCATATATGGTCAAACAACATCATACAATTGAGAAAAAACGTAATATTAGATAACTAAGCTTGATAAGTTAATTGATACAATCAACTAACAGCCAGGGGCGGTTTTAAGGTAAGGCAACTAAGGCCTTTGCCTTAGGCCCCCAATTATTAGGGCCCCAAAAAATAAACTATATTATTATATATATGATTTATATATTTGTTATTACTAAGAAATTTTAAATTTTAATATTTTTTAATTGAGTCGAGGTTACACGGTTGAACAAATACATAACGATAAATTTTTACCTCATTAAATTAAATAGTTTTTCCTGCTTTCTCATCAATTCTAATTTTTGTTTCTTTATGTACACTTGTTTTTCATGTTTTTGACGAAGTGACTTTCTAATTTCATCTTAGTTCCTTCGAATTATTTATTTCTTTTTGTCAATATTGGATTGATTCATACATGATCAAAAACACAAGTTATTTTATATTGCATATTTTTAACTAAGAATCTCCTAGCGCAAGTGAAGTAAAGGTCAAAATTTGGTAAATCATGCTCACCCATTTGTTCTTTTCCACTTAAATACGATGTGTTTGTATATGAGAGAGTTTGAAAACGTGACGTATGCCTAACCATACACCATGGGCGGAGCCACCTTAGGCGAAGGGTGGTCAGGTGCACACCCTTCGTCAGAAAATTACACGGTATACATAGGTTAAATGTTCGCTATTATGAGTATATATTTAATTTTGCACACCCTTAACACAAGCGAAAAGAAAATTTGCACACCCTTCGCTTATTTCGTGGCTCCGCCACTGCCATACACCACACTTTGCGTTCTTGCAACTAGTACGAGGTCATGTGGACTTCTTTCTCATGTCATTATTATATGAATTTATTTAAAAAGTTTAAGGCCTTTTAATATATTTTGGTTTTAGGCCACCAAATTCGTTGAGCCGCCACTGCTAACAGCATTGCCATATTATAAGGCCTAGTACAGACTAAAACCACAAATGAGTACATATATAACTCAACGGCATCTACAGTGAACAACATCACAATAATCTTCTCAGAGAACCTCTGGCGTTCCTCCATATCACAGGCAATACGTCGTCGGTTAGTGAAGTTATTGAAGAGAGCCCTTAACTCCTTAGACTTAAGATAAATATCTAAAACACACAAACACAAAAATCGAAAAAAATGGGAGAAGAAACATAAACGAAAAAATAGTCTTGGTTTGCTTTTATAAATGAAAAATAGGCTATCAAAACTCAAGAGCTTTAAAACTTAGTGTGATCCGTACAAAAATATTTTCCAAGTACTAATAGAAAAAACAATCGTGTATCTTGCTATGGAAAAAAAAAAAAAACAACTATAATTATTGCATCAAGAAGTTAAATATAAGAAAGGTGCCCAATTAAACTTATTTAATTATGACATGAGGTTGCTGATATATATATATATCAAAGTGGAAGGAACTGAAGCTATAAATAGACTACCTACAATCCTGCCAAAAATTGCTTTTTCATGATACTACAGAAAAAAGGAAAAGAAACATAAATAACAAAATTTCTTGGAAAAAAGATGAAACATTAATTTATGAAACAAAAAAAAAAAAAAAAAAAAAAAACAATTTAGAAATGAGACATGAACTAATTGCAATAAAAGTTAATTCACTTCTTGCTCTTCCTGGTATTTTGTCGATATTTCTTTTAACTTGTAATAGATCTTGTAATTTTTCTTGAAGGGGAAAATGTTAGTAAAATAATACAATATTGATACTGGACAGAATAAAAACTATAAAGAAAGAATAAAAAAATCGTATCATGACAAGTCATTGTCTTGAAAGCGATTTTGGCCAGACAAAGATCGGTGTAGCCGATCGCTATGCAAGGTGACACAAGTTTGGAGTATACACAAAGGGAAAAATGTTACGCAAGCCGATCGATATTTCTTTTAACTTGTAATAGATCTTGTAATTTTTCTTGAAGGGGAAAATGTTAGTAAAATAATACAATATTGATACTGGACAAAATAAAAATTGTAAAGAAAGAATCACAAAACCGTATCATGACAAGCCATTGTCTTGAAAGCGATTTTGGCCAGACAAAGATCGGTGTAGCCGATTGCTACGCAAGGTTACACAAGCACAAGTTCGGAGTATACACAAAGATATATTGCCCCAAAAACAGCAGAACTGTAAAGAACTACTATAGAGAAGAAGAGGAAGTATTTTTATGTTTGTTGATAAAAGAAATCACAACCGATATAGATAGGTGGATGATAAGGTCTGAAAAGTAAAGACTGAGATTAGAAACAGCCATATAGTTAGTCGAATTTATTAAGAAAATAATGTCACCAATTAATCCCGAGTAATGAGGGAAATAATGCCAGCCAATAAATCAAGGAAATAATGACGGTCATTGAATTTTGAGTAATAGGCTTTGACTGTCCATTAATTTTAGGGAGTGAACTTGGACATTAATCTGGTGAGCATATTTGGACAATTTCGGGTGACCTAAAAATAGCAAAAATAATATTTTGCAAAATAAAATTTGAATTAGGCCTCACAAATACCTCGCGCAAAGAATCGACTTGTTTTGCCTTACGGTCATTGAATTTTGAGTAATAGGCTTTGAGTGTCCATTAATTTTAGGGAGTGAACTTGGACATTAATCTGGTGAGCATATTTGGACAATTTCGGGTGACCTAAAAATAGCAAAAATAATATTTTGCAAAATAAAATTTGAATTAGGCCTCACAAATACCTCGCGCAAAGAATCGACTTGTTTTGCCTTACAATCCCAATTCTCATGTGCTCGAGGTCACTCCTTTTTGCTACTTTTCTTTACTAGCACAGTAATACACAATTTAATATAAGAAGGAAGAAAGGACTTTCCACCACCAATGAGGGACAAAGTGCACTTCACATAAGACAAAAAAAAAAAAATGAAAAGGGACTCGCAAAAATTCTTTGGCTTTGCATTATTAGAACAAGAGAACAATGACAAAATAGGATAATTCCAACGGAAAAGAGTTACTAGAATTAGTGAAATGTGAGTTTCTGATGGACAATATTACTGAACATACAATTAATATTTCCAGCAGTAATAAAATCTCCGTGTTCATCAACCCTCATTTATTTTTCAATTTACTATGTCTGTGTGGCTTTAAGTTATAATTGTAGTTGAAATATGACTTGCTTCAATACCATATTTAAAGAGAATAAGTCTTTAGAGCAAAACATTTTTTAGCGCTCGGATATTTGCAAGAAAGTGAGATGTTTTGGCTCTTCTTAGGACTCGATATCATTCCAACCATCTTTATCATAGTTGAAATAATGAATTCCATTTTCAATTTCTCCCCATCCATTATTTGATGTCGTGGTGACTGACACATGCTTATCTATCATAACTTTGCCAGTTTACAACAACAACAATAAAAACTTATCGTAATGAATTACAGATGAGTCTTAATCTATGGCTTCATCACTAAAAGAGACCTGAAAATATGTAAATCACAAAATTTCAGATGAAGGCTTGAAAAAATATTACCATATGCTCTACATATATGTTGTATTGTTACAATGATTTAAAAAAAATATGCCCTAGTATTCCTTTTAGACAACGTTCTAAAATACTCAATATCACAATAAATTCTAAGGAATTATATAAAAACACTCCTGTCAGGAAAAATTGTACGATGAAAGAAAACAATTAACATACTCAAACAATCAACATCATACTCCCATAACTTATGAATCTAATAATCTAGCCAGTTTTTCTAAATTACGTTTTCTTAGCTCCTTCTCTTATAGCAAATTTTATTTTTTTCAGAAAAATATACGCAATTATTTGTAACTTCCCAAATTCAAATTAAAAAGAAAAAAAAATGCAACTAATTATTACCTAACCTAACTAATTTTTGTCCTAAAACTATGGCATGTCTTTATCCTTACATGCCACTTGTCATAATTCTAGGTCAAACTATTATCTTTTTAATAATATATAAATAATCTATTCCATCTATGATATTTTAAAGGGAAAATACATAAAACCCCCCCAACGTATAGCCAGATTAATTATGACGCATCCAACCTTTGCGGGCGACCTATTACCCCCCCAGTCTTAATTTTTCTGTATTTTTGTACCATTTTTTGACTGACGTGGCAAAAAAAAAAATTGAAGCCCAGTTGCACACTCTCCGCCACATTGGTGCCACGTCGTCGCCACGTCACGCCACTTTTCCTTTTTTTTTTTTTTTTTTCATTTGATTTTTCTTTTATTAATTATATTTACACTAATTAACCTCTAATTAACCATTAAACCATTAATTTTGTCTTCTTCATCACTAAACTCTTCTTCTTCATCACTAAACCCTTCTTCTTCTATTTCAAGAAATCCAGCAATCAATTTTCTTCCTCCATTAGTACACACACATTCAACCCATTTTCTTCCTCCATTAACACACATACACATTCAACCCATTTTCTTCCTCTATTAACAACACACATTCAACCCATTTTCTTCAACCCATTTTCTTCCTCCATTAACACACACATTTATTTGAAGGCAAATCAAACACCAAAATATTTTTAACCATTTTCTTCAACCCATTTTTAATATTTTTTGTACCTCCCGTTGTTCTTCTACCATTGTTGTTCTTTCTTCCGCGGCGTGGTTGAGGAGAAAGAAGAAGAAAGAGAAAAAGGAGAAAGAAGAAGAAAGAGAAAAATAAATTGCATTTAACAATTGAAATGTGGAAGAGAGGGAGGGAAGGTGTCTTCAATGTCTTCTTTCTCAATTTTAAGCATCTGAGTTGCAACATTTCATTTTTTTCAATTCACTCGCCATAATTTTTTTTTTTTTTTGGCCACGTCAGTCGAAAATGGTACTAAAATACTAAAAAATTAAGACTGGGGGGTAATAGGTCGCCCGCAAAGGTTGGGTGCGTCATAATTAATCTGGCTATACGTTGGGGGGGTTTTTATATATTTTCCCATATTTTAAAAAAGCGTATAAAGCTCAATACTGTGAGAAGAAAAATTATTTTTCTCAAGACACAAAATCAAGTGCTTTAGCTCAATTCAAGTCAAGAAGAACGCAATAGCCAATTCGTATGTATTTTCTTGATTGAATTACTAATATTATAAAATTATGCGAAAAACGTTTAGCTCCAATTAATCTGAAATTATTGATAGAATTATTACGCTACATTGTTTATGTAAAATCACAGTCTAGAATAAAAAAATTTCACGTTTGGTATCAGAGCTAGGTTCTTGCTTAGATTACGTATTCTAAGTATTACTTTTGGATATTTATGTATTTCTAAAGATTGTGTTTAGTATTATATTAATATTGTATTATATGAAAGAAATTATTTCGAGTAAGTAATGTATTAATTAATTTACTCAATAACAACAAAGGATGTTGGATTTAACAGATTTGCATAAAATTGAAATATTTTATTAAACTATTAAGTAAATGATATCATGTGTGTCAAGTGGGAGAATGTTAGTTTTAGCTAACGTTTGGGCAGTAAAATGCGTGGTTTAATAAATTAATTAAAAAAATAAGTGTTAAATTCTTATTGAATGTTAGAAAAAAGTATTATTGATGAAAACTCTCCACTAACCTACTTTGATGAAAAGAAAAATTATGTGTTAAACTACTAGTCATGAACGTCGTACTCTCATAACCTATGAACCCAATAATCTAGCTAATAACCATATTTTCTAGCACTGTGTGTTTGTGAGGTAATGGGGGAATTGAGAAATAAGTCACGTGCACTTAACTTCCACAAAATAAAAAAACTTTCATGCTCCATCATTTATCTTTCAAAATATCCTTTTTTTTAATTTAAAAACTTCTGGGGAAAAGGGATGTGCACTTAATTTCAAAATCTCTGGCTTTTTTTTCCCTCGAATAATAGATGTTGAGATCAATACATACATGGATTTAAAATGCTGAAGCTGATGTAGTTTAATAGATATTGTACATTACTAATACGAGTATTAATGAGAAAAATGAAACACCCACGTAGCAATTAACTCTAAAAAAAAATAGAGAGAGGGAAAAAGTAGTTACAGTAGTTCATCATCCTTATTTCCCCCACTAAATCACACACAATATATAAATGGTATCAACTTTTAAAAATTTTAAAATTACGTATTTTAGCTCAATCTTTTATAGCAAATTTTATTTTTTCAAAAAAATATAGGCAATTATTTTGTAACTTCTCAAATTCAAATTCAAAAAAACAGCAACTAATTTTTACCTAACCTAACTAATTATTGTCCTAAAACTACTACATGTCTTTCACTTAACATGCCATTTATCATAATTTTAGGTCAAACTATCGTCTTTTTAATAATATAAAGATAATCCACTCTAGAATGAAATTTTTTCACATTTGGTATCAGAGTTAGGTTCTTATTTAAATTAAGTAATTTAAGAATTATTGTTGGACATTTATATATTTCTAAAGATTGTGTTTTGTAATAGACTAATATTGTAGCACATGAAAGAAATTATTTTGAGTAAAGTAATGCATGACCGTCATGATTCATATTAATTAATTTACTCAATAACAACAAATGGTGTTGGATTTAGTAGATCCGCATATGATTAAATATTTATTAAATTATTAAGTAAATGATGTCATGTGTGTCAAGCGGAAGAATATTAGTTTTAGCCAACGTTTGGCCAGTAAAACGTGTGGTGTAATAAATTAATTAAAAAAAGTAAGTTTTAAATTCTTATTGGATGTTAGGAAAAGGTATAATCATATAATACAAATAGTGGAAGCTCCTACCTTCAAAGTTGGATTACAATTTTGCCCCTGCTGTAAATTAATTAAAATGTAATAAAAAATAAAACATCTAATATAATAAATATTAAATAGTAATATTATAATCACATTGAGGCTAAACACATTAAGGTATTTTCTACATTGAATGAAATCTTTAATATGATAATTGCATGAAGGCTAATCACTTCAGGACATTAAGATAGAATGAAATACAAAAGGTTTGGAGCTGTAATAAATAATGAAGCTGTTAATTAAGTCTTTACAATAATCCAATCACGTTGAGGAGCATTTAGATAGAAAGAAGTGAGAATGGTTTGGAGCAGTACTAAATAATGAAGCTGTTGATTAAGTTATTTACAATAATCCGATCATTAAACCAATTTGATAAATCAAAGAAAATGTTCAAAGCCGTTTCATGTGGCATCTGAATGGTTACCACGTTTGTATTTCTGCAATATCTTTCTTTTGCTCCTTATTTCAATCAAATTAGGCATGAGCACATATTGAATGTCCTGTATTTCCTTCTCCTTTAAATTCTTTATTTATTTTCAGCAATGTCAAACACCTGTGCTGTTAAATCTTTATTAAGAGCATTGTCTATTACCTAATTTATTATTAATTATTTCTATTTTTCATCTTTCTATGTATTAACTTCTGCCGACAACCTTTTCACATTCTTTACTGCTCTTTATAAATGTCCATTATCCTATTTCTCTGCCTCAAATACATTTTTTTTCAGGTATATATGTCCCTGCTATTATTTTGTTACTTTTGCTTTTTTCTACTTTTGTTTTCGCCGTGGAAGCGGATTGGAGAACTCACGAGAAAAATTGTAGGAAACATTGGCTCTGTGTGTGTGGCACTGATTTTAAACACAAGAGATAGTTGAAAGATTATATTGCTTCATTCGGTGAAGTCTCTGGTTGTTCACGTTATTTGTTGGAATATTTTTTTTTTATTTTCTTCCACCTTTAGCCATTATCTGATCAATTCTCTAACTGAGAATGATACATCTATGCACATCTGCTTAAAAGTAATTCCTTTTGTTTCTGTATATCTTGTTCCATTTACCATCTGTTAGGTCATTCTCTCTTTTGATTTAATTAATGTTTTAATGTTTCTAATAGGTTTCCTGCTTACTGCACCACCAAAACTGGTAAAATTTCTTCCCTACTTTCATAAGAATAATGTAAATTGTGTTAGGCCTATATATATATTCATCTCTCACAATACTCTGCAAAGTGTTGATTTATGTAAGTTCGTTTCATTTCTTGTTATTATCTATGAGCATTCAAGAAACATTATATTCTTGTTTAAGTAAATTTGGATAGAAAATGCTACTCCATCCGTCCCATAATAAGTGTCACCTTCGCCAAAAACACGCATATTAAGAAATCAATAATGCAATGTGAAGTTTACCAAATTACCCTAATATAATAAAAATAAATTACTTTTACCTTTTGATTAGAGCATGCACAAGAAGTAAACCTTTTGACATTGGGAATCCAACAATACCAAGTTACTATGTGGCTTTTCCAATCATCATTTAGATGTTACTTTATTGTATAAGGGTATAATTGGAAAAAAACTAGTCAATTTATGTTTTGGTTTCCTAAAGTGATACTTATTATGGGACAAAAAAATTTGGCTAAGGTGACACTTATTATGGGATGAAGGGAGTATCTACTATTATTTGTACCACGAAATGGTAAGTTGATAGCTAAGTAACTAAAACAACTTTGAACGCATACTATTTGCTCAAAATCTGCTAATTATATAGAAGGAACCTCTTCTAATGGGATAATATAACTTTTAAAGTGACTTGGCGAGTCGAATGCATGTTCCTCTCTCAAGTTTACCAAAAATTTGAGAGCAAGAACTGATCCAACATTTAGTGAGTTCTTACTTCGTGTTGGTAACGGAGAAGAACCAACAATAATACACAATTTTATCCTCCTTCTAGAACAATTGATGGTCAAATATGGTAGTATGGAATCGCTAAAGAATGCTTAATAAACGAAAGTTCTGGTCTAGTACGTCTTTGCTTTGCAATGACAATAAATGAAGCACAAGGTCAAATAATTCCCAATGTTGATTTGTTGCCCCGACGTGTTTTCTCACATATTGTACGTTGCACTTTCAAGAGAGATATCAATATCCGCGACCAAAGTTATGGTCTTGACAGAGCAGCCAAAAAGTCAAAGAGGGAATTACACAAAGAACATCGTCTAAAAGGAAGTCTTAGGTGCGATACAGTTATATAACATGTTTGCACCTAATACCACAAATAATTAACTCTTTACATATCGGCCAACCCTAACTAAATTCAATGGTTGCAATTTTTAGGTTTAAAGGATATCGACTCACCTACGCACTGATAAGCAACTCATCACACATCCTGAATAATCATCAAACTGATCTTCAAAATTTTGGAGTAACATTTTCTATTACACATTGCATACACGTTCAAATATTAACATTATCGTTCTAATTGACAATGAAATGCCCAGACTGTTCTGCAAATAGAGCTGATAGTTTTCGCATTTACATTTTATATTACTCATAACACGAGTGTCTTCATATATATATATATACACACAAATTAACATGGGGGCACAAGTGCAATGACGTGCCCAAAACTAGTTGATGAAAACTCTCCACTAACCCACTTTGACAAAAAGTGAAATTGCGTTAAACCACTAGTCATCAATGTCGTACTCCTATAACTTATGAACCCAATAATCTAGCTAATAACTAGGGCTGTTCAAAACCGACCGCTACCGGTAAACCAACCGCAAAAGTGGCTTATTGGCATATTGGTATTGGGTTATCGGATTAGCGGGTGGGGAATGAATTAAAATTTTATAATTAACGACTTATCGGTGTGGGGGATGGATTACTTAATTTTCTTTTTGGGTAAACCGTTAACCCGTTAAGAATTTATCATATTTTATATTTTTACTCCTAAACATGTAAAGTATGTATGGTAATTGTAATTTCTAAACCTAAAGCTAAGCCCCAGCAGGCCATGCCCATTTAGTAAGTCAGTAACTTATTCACTTAATTACTTTAGTTATTAGTTTATAACCCTAATCTACCTGAAGGCTAAAGCACCGTAAGTCATTAGTTAGTAACTGCGTACTGCAAGACTCAAGAATTGTTCTACTTCTACGAGGTGAATTTTAAGTTTTTTTTTCCCCGCTTATGATCGCAATGGATTTTTTCCTTCTGATAATCCACATTCAGTTTGTAGGATTACCATATTTAAAGCAGTAATATAAAGCTATCTTAGATAATTGAACAATTTCTAGAATAAAGTAAAGTAGAAGCTCAATAAAACCTAAAACTCCAAACATACAAATAGATTTATTTGGCTCAATACAATAACTGGAAGGTCTTGTGTGATCGATTTATTTTTGCAAGAGTTTATTCAGCTTGACTATCTGTTAATCTATTTCCAGCCCTATGATGTTAAGTGTTGCATTATTTGCTCTGTTTCTGTTTTTAGTTTTGCTTCCACTACCATAGTGTGTCTATGATGTATTTGGATTAACAAATTCTCTATTTTCCTGTGCCGATCATATTTTATCTGTTCTAATTTTAGTTGTTTGTTGAATTATTTTTTCTTATCATAGGGACTCAAAGTCTTAAACTCGTAGCATGGATGAACAAGGTGATAAGGTGATAGGTGAAAATGAGGCTTCAAATGCAGCAAGTCAAGCTGAAATAGCTCAGTCAACTAGTGCTAAAAAAAGGAGAAAACGGTCTGTCGCGTGGGATCATTTTACAGAAGTTGAAACTTCCGAAGGTATGAAAGAGAAATGTAGCCATTACTACAAGGTGTATTGTTTTAAGTCAAGAGACGGTACGTCTACTCTTCTTGGTCATTTGATGACATGTCCTAAGCTTCCTACTCCTTCTGTTGATAAAAAACAACTTCCTACTCCTCCTGTTGATAAAAAACAATCAACCATAGGCTTTAAATCTATTTCGGGGGGTAGTCAAGGTGACGTAGCTGTTGTCTCTTGGAAATTTGACCAAGAAGACTGCAGGAAGGCTTTATGAATAGTGGATGAACTTCCGTTTAGCTTTGTCGAAAAAGAAGGTTTTAGAGAATTTATGAAAATGGCGCAACCTCATTTTTGGATCCCTTCCCATAGTACTGTGACTGGAGACTGTTTTAATCTATTTAATGAAGAAAAGCAAAAGTTGAGGAAGTATTTTATAGAAACAAAATAGAGAGTCTGTATTACAACTGACACATGGACTTCTATACAAAGAATTAATTACATGTGTATCGCCTATGGATCGATAGTGATTGGAATATGCGCAAGAAAATACTTAATTTTTGTCCTATTATTAGCCACAAAGGTGAAGATATGGCAAATGGTATTAGCAGATGCTTACGTGAGTGGGGGGTAAATAAGATCTTTACTGTCACAGTTGATAATGCAAGCTCAAACGATGTGACAGTAAAAGAATTGTCTAAACAATTAACAAAAATGGGAACTAATTTGATGAACGGTAATCACCTTCACGTGAGGTGTATGGCTCATATCATGAATCTTGTCGTCCAAAATGGTTTAAAAGAATGCTCTTTGTCTATTGAACATGTTAGACATGCAGTTAGATATGTTTAGCCTCGCGAAGTTGAAAAAATTTCAAGAAAGTTGTGATGAATAACAACTCGCTTGCAAAAGATCTTTATGTTTAGATGTTCCAACTAGGGCGGAACTCCACCTATCCGATGTTGAGTAGCAGTTGAGTTGAATTTGAGAGTGCATTTTCAAATTATGCTTCTCGTGAAATCGGCGACCGAGACATTATCTTGAAAATTCTTATGTTGAAGTTGGAATTACTGCCGATGAACTTTTGAGTAGTGATTGGGTCCATGTGAAAAGAATTACGAGATTTCTTGAGAGCTTTTATCTTCTTACTTTGAAAATATCTGGATCACGTTATGTTACGTCAAATATTCATTTTCTTGAAATTTGTACGGTTGCTGTTTATTTGAATAAATTAATGGCAAGCGAAGACACTGGTTTAACTGATATGGAAAGAAGATGAAATTTTTTTTTAATAAGTATTGGGGAGATCCAACAAAAATGAACAAGATAATTTTCATTTCATGTATTTTGGATCCTCGTTACAAGGTTGAATCAGTTGGCTATGCACTTGTAAAGATGCTTTGAACGCAAGGGCCATCTATACAAGCAGAAGTAAAGAAGTACATGACTTCATTATTTAGTGAGTATGTAAAATCCAGCTCAAAAGGCAGCGTGCTTGATGTATCTTCACCTTGCTCTTCACTGGACACATCTACTTCCGGGCTTTCTGGCAGTCAAGTAAGTTCCCAAAGTACAGGACTCTTAGAATCACTCATGCAAGATCTAAAGAGCTATAAAACAGTGATTGGAGGTGTGCATGCTAGAACAAAGTTAGATAAATATTTTGGTGAAGAAACTGAGGATGACACTAAAGAATTTAACATCCTAGATTGGTGGAAAATGAACTCAGCTAGATTTCCTATTCTTGCTGAGATGGCTCGTGATGTATTAGTTGTACCTGTTTCAAGTGTGGAATCTGAATTTGCGTTTAGTACCGGAGGACGTCTTCTTGATTCATTTAGGAGTTCATCGACTCCTAAATTAGTGCAAGCTCTTGTGTGTCTTCAAGATTGGCTTCGAAGTGAAAAATTAAAACAACTTGTTAGCGTTGAGGAAGATCTTGATAATCTCGAGCAGCTTGAACAAGGAAATAATACTTTTATTTATATTTGTTGTATATTATTGTTGTAAATGGTATATACTTATGACATGACTCATTATGATAATTTTCTCTTCAGATTTAGCCAGCGCTGGGAAAGACCCTATCGTAGTTGACATATAGTACAAGGTGACTTTCATAATTTTTCTACTATTCTTCTCATTGTTTGTTTGATGCACTTAAATTTTACTCAATCACTATTCTATTTTCATACTATAGGATACTTGCTGGTTGCTGCAATAGAAAAAACAACCAGTAGTTGTGCAAGGAAAAGCAAATATGCTATTTGATTACATTGGGCAAAAGTAGACTAATTAGATGTGCAGAAGAACTGATTATTTTTAAAACAACTCATTAGTGATCTGTTTGGGTGGCATAACTTAGTACTTGATATTTTATGTTGTTTGACTGAACTTACCAATTCTTGTAGTTATTCCAAGAATGTAATGCTCTATTGCTGATGAAAATAAAAGTTTAAAGAGGCAAATAGTTGAATGTTTCTGCCTCTTTATATTTGAACAAAAAAGGTAGTTGATAACTGCAATCCATTAATTCCCAAGTATAACCCCAAAATAAATTTAATGTGGTTAATCAATTCTCTTGGAAATAATAAAATATGCAAGTATCCAGACCAGCTTACATGAGGTACATTGTATGATGTTGGACATGTTTAATTTTGTAGCCTTTAGTGTTCTGAGAAATAAAAGTATCAAATATGAAAATGGATAAGGTACATGCACATTCAAGTTTTAGTCAGTTTTTGATGTATTCAGAAGGATTTATGCGAAGTGCTCAAATCCATATCATTACCCACACCACTCCATATAGACACGTCAAGTCAACATAATTGTGTCAATTACATAGTTTATGATATCCCACGACCAGACTCCCTGCATACACGACCAGGCTGAGGGCCAGACAGAAGCTTCCCTTGCTTTGTCAACTCAAGAGCGAGTACAAAACCAGAAAGATTCTGGTACAAAGAAGGATTTTTCATTTTTTCTTATATTTAGCCGATACATCGCCCAATAACCTTCCGATAATTGTAATCTGATACCGAACCAACTGATATCTTATAGGTTGGCTAGCGAATTAGTACTTTTAAGCCGATAACCGTTAAGCCGAACCATTAAACGTAATTATCCATCCTATCCGCCCGATTAGCAGCCGTACTAATAACTATATTTCCTAGCACTGTGTGTTTGTGAGTTAGTGGGGGGAATTGGGGAATAAGTAATGTGCACTTCTATTATTAAAAAAAAAAAAAACTTTCATGCTACATCATTTATCTTTCATTTTTTTAAAAAAATTTAAAAACTTCTCGGGAATAAAGGGCGTGCACTTAATTTCAAAATATCGACTTTTGTTCTCCCCCCCCCCGAACAATAGGTGTTGAGATCAATATATACATGGATTTAAAATGATGAATCTTGTGTAGTTTAACAGATATTGTACATTACTAATACGGGCATTAATGACAAAAATGAAACAGCCACGTAGCAGTTAACTCCCGAAAAAATAGAGGGAAAAGATAGTTACAATAGTTCATTACCCCCCATTTCCCCCACTAACTCACACACAACATATGCATGGTATCAGCTTTTAAATTTTTTAAAATTACGTTTTTTAGCTCCTTTTTATAACAAAATTTATTTTTTCAGAAAAATATAAGCAATTATTTTGTAACTTCAGAAATTCAAGTTAAAAAAACAGTAACTAATTATTACCTAACCTAAACCTATGTAACACCTCGTATCTTTAAACTAAGATATGTGCATGATTCAGGACTTAGGAAACCAGACGGGAAGTGTTAGAATTAAATTTGTTTCAGTTCAATGAAGTACCAGTTTCGCCCAATTTTATGGTCCATATAAATAAATATGGACCGTAATTTTGGTCCGTATCGATGCATGGGAAAAACCTTGGGTTCTGAAAATTGACAGTGGGAATACAGTCACCAAATACGGACCGTAACTTCTAGCGGTATATATAAATACGGACCGTATTTCTGTCCATATATCTTGAGGGGAAAATCTCAGTTTCTGGAAAATTCAACCAATTGAAAAATGGCCAAGTTATACGGACTGTATATCTAAATACGGGCCATATAAGTGGGTCGTATATTTGCCGACGTAGTACAAGGATAAATACGGGAGTTCAGCTATTTATTCGATTTTTCATACTCTCAAGCCCTAACACGAAGGTTTTCTTCTCCCATCAATCCAATACACCAAGGTAAGCCTATTCTAAGCCTTTCAAGTGAATTCTAACCTATATCCATGATTTCTAAATAAGAATTCATTAGCATCACAAGGATTCAAGATTAAGGCTTTTGGATTTCTTCTCCAAGTTTAGACCATCGTTACGAGTTTTGGAGCGTTCCAGTTATGTAGGGTTTCCATCTATATGTGGGAACATCATTATTCTTTCCCCACGCCACGTGCTTCCACGATTATACAAATTTGCACTAAAATTAGGGTTTCCAGCCATGTTCATGATAATCCTGAGTGCATGTATCATGATATACCATGTTGTCTTATTACTTCGTTATTATGTTCTTAATAGTCCACTTTGGTTATTGAGAATCTTCTGTAATCCATGAAAACCCATATTTTTCATTCCATGGGTTCTTAAATGCAAGATACAAACTTTTATGTTTATTTTCATGAACTTCTACATGCTTCCATGTTTTCATACAAGTTATACCATATATCTATATTCATGTTATAATACCATCACGAATCATGTTGACAATCATGTTTATATAACTCATGGGCTACATTATCAATTATATCCATGTTCATGTTTTTGGGAGTTGCATAGATTACTGAGAAGGCTCAGACAGCCTGAAACTACGTATGCCAGCGTAGGATAAGGATCGCTCCGCCCAGTTAGGACGATTCCTTCCTGTTTACCTATTGCTGGTTATTGGATTAATTCATGTCATGTTCATGTCTTGTACCCAGCAAGGTAGAGGATGGCTTAGTCGATCGGGCAGAGATCAGACGCCATGTGCTTACGTGGTGGTTACTTGTCGGCTATACTAATGCTCTCCCACATATATCTTTACAGACTTAAAATATTTTATTCATGCTACACATATTCATGTCAGATGATATTCATGTTTATGTTCAGCTTACAGATACAGTTTCAGCTTCAGTTCTATTATTTCATGTGCCATGCTTATTTCATTCAGTTGCCTTACATACCAGTATAATTCAAGTGTACTGACGTCCTCTTTTATTTGCCTGGGGGCCTACATTTCACGATGTAGATTTACAGGATGACAGATCAGCTCGTTAGGACTTTGTACATATCAGCTATTGGTGAGTCCCATCTCATTCAGAGTTTAATCTTTATTTATTTCATATCAGTTATGCAGTTAAGGTATGCCGGGGGCCTTGTCCTGGTAAACGGTTGCTTAGCAAATGATCGATCATGTCGAGGTTTCATAGACTAGACTAGTTCAGTTATGTCATGTCAGATGTTTAAAGTCGTATAGCCAGTATTGGCTCAACATTTATTTTATATATTTGTACTTATGATTATTCAATCTCATGCTTTACTCTCACCATGCATGTCTATATTATATTCCGCATCAGTTCATGTCCTATGTTGATTCAGCAAGCCATGCAGTTCACTCGATCACATACAGCAAGGCACCGAGTGCCGTGTTACGCTCAGGCCATGATTCGGGCGTGACAACCTACCACATATCTTTCTCCTAACATGACATTTATCATAATTCTAGGCCAAATTATCATCTTTTTAATAGTATATAGATAATCTGGTAGTTTAGAAAAACATACAAAAGTCAATAAAGAGAAAAGAAAATTGATCTTCTCAAAACACAAAATCAAGCACTTACGCTCAATTCAGGTCAAGAAGAAGGTAATAGCCTATTCGTATATGTTTTTTGATTGGACTACCGATATTATAGGATTATATGACAAACAATTAGCTCCAACGAATCTAAAACTATTGATAGGATTATTATGTTAGATTGTTTATGTATCAGAATCACAGTCTAGAATGAAAAATTTTCACATTGGTATCAGAGCTAGATTCTTACTTAGATTACATATTCTAAACTTTACTGTTGGACATTTATGTATTTCTAAAGATTGTGTTTGATAATAGACTAATATTGTAGTACATGAAAAAATTATGCATGTATGTTGCAGCGTGCAACTTGATCCCATAAATCATTGTGGATATGTAACATAACTCTTAACTTCATCCAATCTTATAGACCGCCTCATATCTCCTTTTCTACAACTCATTCATAGAATGTATAAGTATGAATTAAGGCAATATGCATGATATCACGTACCAGCAATAACATAAATATGTGGAATGGGTAAGCATACATCATTCGAGTTCATAATTTTAGACTTAATATCAAGGATAATTCCTCTTTCATAATTTATACGAGATATGGAGTGATAAGGGTAAAATGAGTCAACAATTACAAGTATAAATCAAACATGATAATCATATCCCACATAAACAACAACCACGCCAAACCACTGGATTTACCACGACATTCAATGCCCGAAGGCTCAACATGCATTCCCCATCTCAATACACTATTTTACATTAACTACCCGAATAATTACATTGGTACCACCCAAGTGCTCATTGTAGTCACTAAAGTGGGACCCCCTTTCACGCCCAATACCCCTTCATCATCTAAAAACTATATAAGTCCTTCAATCGAAGCCCAAAGAGTAAACTGTAACCTACCTCAAAAGCCGAGCAGGAGCCACAACCTTCCCCTTCTGAAGTGCCTCCGAACGAACAAAGTCTATTTAATACAAATTCTACATTAACACACATGTCCATAACATCCATAGCTATAAATCTACTCAGAACCCAAAATAACCAAACCCGATCCTAAGGGTAAAACTGGAATTCCAAATTAAATTCATCGTGCCAATAGTCTACATAGTAGGAATCCTTAAAGAATCATAAAAATCTAATCACATTTGAACCTATAATTTCATTATTTCCTCATAACTCAATTTTATGGAAAAATCCTTATTCTGCAATCTAAAATCATGGGAGGAATTAAATAATAAAGGATGGATTTAAGGGGAATCAAGGTTAGAATCTTACCCCAAGACTGAATCTTGAATAAAACACTTAGATTCCACCCTAAAACGATCCCTACACTATGAGTTATGTGAAAATGGAGTCTAAAATTGAAGTTGGACTTAAATCCTTATTTCTACTCCAACCTTCTTCACGAACGCAAGCCTTGCCTCTCGATCGTGTCCCTAACCCGGCCCAAATATCGCGAACACGACATTGGCATCGCGATCGCGATGCCTAGGCATGGCCCGGCCTAAGCCCCTTTCCCTCTTTGCGAATGTGAGTGGGGTCGTACGATCGCGATGACTATCTTGGTAAGACTCACAATCGTGGTCTCTCCATTGCAAAGGCGAAGAAAAAAACCGGCAATTGAACATCAGAAAATTCTGGTGTTCCCCGAATTTGGAATCGACACCTGAAACTCATCCGAGACCCCCCGAACACAAACCATAGATGCATTTCAGTCATAAAACACGGAACGAACCTGCTCGCACATTCAGAATTCTCAAAAGAGGTCGTCTCGACAGTACTGACCAAATTCTACTATTAAACTTAACTTAACTAGTTTTAAACTTATGACCCGGATCTCATCCGAATGCCTCAAGACCCGAACCAACTACTTGACAACTACTTGACTAAGTCAAAAATTACATTCCGAACCTTGTGGTACAATAGTAATTCGATTTCAGATATGTTTACCCAAAAGTCAACTATTCCTCAAAGCTTTCTAAAACTAAAACTTAAGAAACTCAAAACCAGGATTTTCTTATTCGATGCTAATCCAATTACCTCGATAATCATGCCACCCATCCCCGCAAGTCTAATACGCTAAAATAAAGCTAAGGGGATGGCCATTTGGGCAAAAAGGAGTAAAATCTTCAGAAGGACCTAACGGGTCGTTACATCATCCACCACTTAAACACACGTTCGCTCGTGAAAGTAAAGAGAAAGAAAGTACTTGAATCGACAAAAAGTTGGGGATATCTACTTCGCATATCTGACTCGGTCTCCCAAGTAGCCTCTTCGATTGGACGTTGCTTCTACTGAACCTTCATCGAAGCTATCTCTTTAGATCTCAACTTCTGAATCTGCCTATCTAGAATAGCAACCGGCTCCTCCTCAAAGGTCTTCTGATCAAGCAACACAAAATCCCAGTGAATCACATGAGAACCATCTGAATGATACATCTTGAGCATCGAGATAAGAAATACGGGATGGACATCCGATAGAACAGGTGGAAAAATTAACTCATAGGCTACCTCACCAATAAGCTGAATGATCTCAAACGGACCTATATACCTCGAGTTCAACTTGCCCTTCATGGGTGAAACCTTCAACAAAAGCCGCTCACCAACCATGAACTCCAAATCATGAACCTTTCGATCCGCATAACTCTTCTGCCTACTCTGAGCTCTAAGGAGTTTCTCCTGAATTAAGTTGACCTTGTCCAAAGAATCCCATAGCAAGTCCGTACCCCAACGGCTAACCTCAAATGTATCGAGCCAACTAATCAGAGAACGACATCTCCTACCATACAATGCATCGAATGTTGCCATTTCAATGATCGAATGGTAACTATTGTTGTAAGCGAACTCCGCTAAAGACAAGAACTAATCCTAATGACCACCAGAATAAATCTGACAAGCCCGTAACATATCCTCAAGAACTAGAATAGTCCGCTCAGACTGACCATCCGTCTGATCGTGAAATGCTGTACTAAGATCTATCCGAGGACCTAACTCTTTTTGCATAGACCACCAGAAATGAGATATAAACTGTGACCCTCGATCCGAGATGATCAAAATAGGTACCCTATGCAAATGAACTATCTGGTACCCCATGCAAATGAACTATCTCTCAAATGTAGATTCTGGCCAACTTCTCCAAAATGTAGGTGTCTGAACAGGTAAGAAATTAGTAGACTTAGTCAAACGGTCTACAATGACCCAAATAGCATCAAACTTCCCTAAGGTCCGTGGTAACCCTACCATGAAGTCCATAGCAATCCGTTCCTACTTCTACTCCGGCATGGGCATCCTTTGAGTAATCCCACTAGGTTTTTAGTGCTCGTATATCACTTGTTGACCATTCAAATACTGAGTCACCTCGCAATATCCCTCTTCATACTACACCACCAGTACTGTTGTTTCAAATCCCGATACATCTTTATAGTACCTAGATGAATAGTACTGTAAGCCTCCTCCATGATCAATCTAGTCAAATCCCCAACTTGGGGACCATATATGCGACCCTTGATCCTCAAAACACCCTCATCATCTAAAATTTCCTCATTGGACATTCCTTACAATACCTTGTCTCGAGTTTTACACAACTTCGCGTTATCAAATTATCGAGCCCTAATCTGCTCCAATAAGAAAGACCATGCCTCTACACAAGCTAGAACCTTGCCAGGTTCTGAAATATCAAATCTCACCATGCTATTTTCCAAGGACTGAACATCCATAGCCCGAGGACGCTCTCCTACTTGTAACCAAACTAGGATACCCATACTCACTTCCTTCCAACTTAAGGCATCCGCCACTAAATTGGATTTGCCTGGATGATAAAGAATAGTTATGTCATAGTCCTTGAGAAACTCCAACCATCTCTGTTGCCTCAAATTGAGATCCTTCTAATTGAAAATGTGTTGAAGGCTTCAATAATAAGTAAACATCTCAAAATGCACCCCATGAAGATAAAGCCTTCAAATCTTTAATGCAAAAACCACTGCCACCAACTCCAAATCATGAATGGGATAGTTCTTCTCATGCACATTCAATCCCTTAAAGCATAGCCTATAAAGTTCCCTTCTGCATCAGAACACACCCAAGTCCAATCCGTGAAGCATCATAATATATAATGAAGCCCTCTCCCTCTGCGGGTATCGTCAAAATCGAGGTCGCAGTCAACAAAGTCTTTAGCTTTTGGAAGATTACCTCCTTGTTTTATCTGACCATTGGCAAACCACATTCTATTGAGTCAATTTGGTCAAAGGAGATGCAATAGATGAGAAACCCTCTACAAAACACCGATAATAACTGGCGAGGCCAATGAAACTACGAATCTCCTTGGACCCTACATGCCCAACAACACCACATAACTTAGCCAGAACTGACACTTTAAAATTTAGAGTGTTGTTTCTTCTCCTTCAGAATCCCAAGCACAATTCTCAAATGTTGCTTGTGGTCCTCTCTACTGCGAGAGTAAATTAGGAAATCATCAATGAAAATAATCACAAAAGAATCCAAGTACGGCTTGATCAAATCGATGAAGACTGCTGGGGAATTAATTATTCCAAAAGACATAACCAAAAACTCATAATGACCATAACAGGTCCTGAAGCCGAACCTCAAATCGATCTAAGAGAAAACTGATGCACCTTGAAGCTGATCAAATAAGTCATCAATACGAGGAATGGGATACTTGTTCTTGATGGTAACCTTGTTTAATTACTGATAGTTAACACACATGCGCATGGTCCCATCCTTCTCATTCACAAATAGCACCGGAGCACCCCAAGGTGAGATACTAGGTCTAATAAACCCTTACTCAAAATATCTTGTAATTACTCATTCAATTCCTTTAACTCCGCTGGCATCGTCCGATACGGAGGGATAAAAATGGGCTTAGTGCCCGATTCCAATTCAATATAGATATTGATGTCACGATCCGGTGGTACACCCGGTAGATCTGCCAGAAATACCTCAAGAAACTCCCTTACCACTGGCACTAACTCAAGTGGGAGTATCTGAATTGGTGTCCCGAACATAGGCTAAATAAGCCAAATATCCCTTCTGAACCATCCACCGAGCTCAAAGAAAAGATATAACCCTCTTTGGCACATGACTAATAGCACTCTTCCACTACAACCTAGGAACTCCTGGCATGGCTTACGTAACTGTCTTAGCATGACAGTCAAAGATCGCATGATAAGCGGACAACCAATCCATGCCTAGAATAATGTCAAAATCTACCATGTCTAGAATCTTCAAATAAGCCTAAATTTCATATCCCATTAAAGACGAGACTCGATCCACCAATGCAGAATTCCCAACAGGAGTAGAAATAGTAGCAGAGAAATCAATAGACTCGTACAATATATCCAGACCCGAAGCAAAATAAGTAGACACATAAAAGTATGTAGATCAAATAATGTCACAGCTGACTGACGACAAACCGAAATAGTACCTGTGATAACAACATCAGAAGCCTGGGCCTTTGGCCTACCAAGGAAAGAATAAAAATAGCCATGTCTGCCCTCGAACTACGGATATCCACAACCACCATGGCCTGACTGAACTCCACTCCTCGCTGAATGAGAACTGCCCTTACCAGACTGATGAACACCTTTGTCAAGCTGAGAACCCCCTTTACCAGAAAATTCGCATTCTTTAGCTGACGTTGTTGGAGGCATAGATGCCTGAACCGAGAACTCTGCTAGGCCCTCCCATTCTAAATTTGGGCACTCTCTCCTGAAATGCCCTTGGTCACCACATTCATAACATGCATTGCCCGTCATAGGCTGCTGAACTGATACAGATGAACCCGAAACCCTTCTGCCTCCGAGTACCGGAATAAGAACCTCAATATTCCGTAGGAATCGTACTCACCGGTGTCCGGATGGACACCCGCCGAAATCGAAGTCGACTATACAGTGTAACTGGAAAGGTGATGATAGTCACTGTCATAGTGTCCCCCACCTCTAGAGTAAAATCCTCGAAACTACTAAACCTGTAAGCCCTTTTGTTGTTACCTCTACCTTAAGCCTGGCATCTCACCGACTCAACCTCTTTGGCATGATCCACCACTGCCTGAAATAAAGTCCCAGAAGCTACTATCTGCAAAGTCACCAATAGAAGAGAAATGGTCAAACCCTTAATATATCGCCCCTCTCTCTACCTTGGTGGGGAGTAATAATACAGCATAACGGGCCGAAGCATGAATCTGGACTCATACTCCGCAACAGATAACCATCTCTACTTTAGGGTGGAGAACTCATCCCTCCTCCTGTCTTTCAAGCTATGAGGAACATATTTCTTTGAAATACCAGATAGAACTGAGTTAATGTTAAGGGAGGCGACGCAGCTGGTCGACACTAAGAAAATACCTCCACTACTACTTGGATCAGTATCTGCATGAACTGGAGCAGGGATCGGTATGTGCACGAAGTGCAAAAGTATAGTATGAGTACAACCACTTGTACTCCGTAGGTATCATAGGCAGACAATGAATGAAATCACATAAAGCATATAAAGATTGATCGCAAACACCAAATGGATCAACACAACTAAAATCCCTTAGTTATAACCAATAATTCATACTTTATATAAAGCAACAGGTATTCTGTAATCAAATAGGGAATCGAGTAGACTGAATGAAAGAATGAATGCAATGAACTGGCCAGTATTTATCTCGGTACGCACATGCTAGATGACATACCATATAGCCATGACCTATAGGGGATTCGCGAGGTCCATATACCTATTGCGACGTGCAATCCGGTCCCATATTGGGACATGCAACCCTATCCTAGAATATATGTATGTTGCGGCGTGTAACCCACTCCCATAAACCATCGCGGATATGTAACATCATTCTTACCTTCATCGCGGCTTAAAGACTACCTCGTATCTCCTTTTCCACAACTCATCCATAGAATGCATAAGTATGACTGAACGCAATATGTATGATATCATATGCCAACCATAACATAAATATATGGAATTGGTATGCATATAACATTCAAGTTCATAATCTCAGCCCGAATATCAAGGATAGTTCCTCTTTCATAATTTATACAAGATGTCGAGTGATGAGGTTAAAATGAGTCAACAATTACAAGTATATATCAAATATGGCTATTATAGCCCACATAAGAAACAATCATACCAAACCAGTTGATTTATTACCACCTTCAGTGTCCGACAGCTCAACATGTTTTCCCCGTCTCAATGCACTGTTTTACATTAACTACCCAAAAAATTACACCGGTACCCACCCAAGTTCTCATCACAGTCACTAGGGTGGGACCTCATTTCACGCCCAATACCCTTTCAGCAACTATAAACTATATACGTTCTCCAATCGAAGTCTAAATAGTTAACTTTAGCCTACCTCGAAAGCCGAACGAGAACCACGGACACTCAAACCTTTTCCTTTCCCTTCCAAAGTGCCTCTGAACGAGCAAAGTTTATCAGAAATGAATTCTACATTAACACACGAGTCCATAGATACCTATATTACTATGCTTCTACTCGGAACCAATAAAAGGGACCCAAAATAACCAAACTCGAGCCCTAAGGGTAAAACTAAAATTTTAGCTTGAATTCATCTTACCTATAGTCTACATAGTGGTCCTTAAAAATTGTGAAAATCTAATCAAATTTGAACCTATAATTTCATTATTCCCTCTAAATCCAATTTATGAAAAACCTTTATTCTATAATCGAAAATCATGGTGGAATTGAATAATAAAGGATGGATTCATGGGGAATTACTTAAATGAAGGTTAGTGTCACACACCAACCTCGGTGAGGCGTGATTAGCACCCGGCACCTTACTAGGCCGAGCGAACCAAACTGTAACTCGCATCATCTATGTATCCAATGGCAATATAAGGCCAAAAAGGCCAACTATGAAAATAATATCATGCGTACGTATAGGTACAATAGGCCTACGACGTCAACATATCCACTAATAAAACATAACTAAGCAGTACACAGGAATCTGCCTGCAAAGCCTTTATGAACATGACTGAAGTACATAAGTCGGGACAGGGGCCCTGACATATCCTTAACACAAAATACATATACAACCCAGACTCGGCAATGCTCCAGGAAGAAGTGAAGCCCACCAATCAAAACTAGTACCTGAAAGCAGCCGACTGTGGAAGATTCGCGTCCCGTTTGTTTGCACCTGCGGGCATGAACGAAGCATTCATAAGAAAGGACGTCATTACGAATAATGTATCGAGTATGTAAGGCGGAAATGTAACATAGTCAATATATGCTGAAAAGAAAGAGGATAAGAATCAACCTGGCACTTCTGACTTGCCGATGAGAATCTAGCATTTCTCTTAATACTCTCATATCTTTAACTACATCTATGTTTGATAATGTGTCTCTAACTTACTTGTCGTCCTGGTGCTAACTGTCTAACTCATCAGTGGTAACTGCCCGACCGGCCGTAGCACAGTGGTAACTGCCCGTCCGATTATCGCTCGACAGTAGAGCGCAACTGCCTGATTGATCAGTGGTAACTACCCGACCGGGCGTAACTCGGTGGTAATAACTGCCCAACCAGCCGTAGCATGGTGGTAAATACATAGCTTCCCAACTGGTCGTAGACCAGTGGGTAAACACATATCTATCCAACCGGCCGTAGCCCTGTGGTAACATCTACCCGACTAGTCGTAGACCAGTGGTAATTATAATCGACATCATAACCAAACTTCTACAAGTAATCTCTATGCACTTCTCATGGTTATCACTTAACCCGTACTTCTTCTCGCTTGACTAAACAATGACCAACTCCTAAGATACAATATAAACCTCTCTTCGAACATTAAATACCTCATTAGGGATCCTCTACTAGCACTCTATTCATGTCCTATAAAACATTCCTTAAGAACCTGTTCCTAAACTCATTGTATTATTATTATGGAACCATCATCATGAACATGTCTCACCTTGAAGGAACAAAATCATGCGGTGAGATCAACATCAATAGCCATGAAACAAGCTCAATGATATCACAGGAACATCGGGAACTGTAAGCTTTGGTATTTTAGAAATAGGGTTATTGAAGATATCATGTATAGGTTCACAACAAAGGAATCATGCCTTAAGAAAGAAGGGTTTAGCCTTAACATACCTGGAAACTCACTTCTCGACTTTCCAACCTACCTCCTGGCTTGCAATCTACTTAAGATCGTTCGTAGTCTCGTAATCTACATATAAAACAATCCATACTATTGTTAAGCTCACCATCATACACTTGTCTCAAGCCTCTAATTAAAACCCTTTTAGAATCTGTGAAAATTCGTGCAGCATCTCCCCTGTTTATATGCCTAGCCCGAAATCACAATTCAGCAACCAACAACAATAACAATACAAATATCAATAACAATATTATCAATACCAATATATTCCATAAAACATCCCACACGATGTTTTCCAATTCCTCAACCCATAAATTCATTATACGAGCATTTAATAACTTTTCCTCCGTAACTAAGCTTAATTAAATAGTAATAAGAAAAGAGTCATACCTCACTTCCACTAGAACCGCAATTTCCTCAATATTCACCTCGCATCCAAGCCAATTTTTGCCGCAATATAATATTATAATCACAACTATACGCTGTCCAGACCTAAATCCGGAGATTTCACTTAATTTTCCATAAAATCTTATGGGTAAAGGTTGGGAGAACTCTCCAGAGGTTTTGGGAATTATTGGGTGTGTTGGAAGGAAAATGAGGGGTTAAGCCCCTTTATATAGTGCTTTGAGAGTACGGTCTCACCACTCAAATTTGCCGCGCGATCGCGCGCCACCTTGAGGCGCGTTCTCGCGTAGCCGCATATCCACCGACTTAACATTTTTCACAGCGTTCGCGCCACAATGGGGCGCATTCGCGCTGAGTAGCTGGCTCGCCCTTCTGTGCGTTCGCGCCACTTCCAGGCGCGTTTGCGCAGAGTTACTCCCTGCTCTGACAGCCCATCTTAAAATGCTCATAATTCTCTATTCCGACATCGGATCGTCGCGGGGTTTGTTGTCTTGAAAACTACACTTCATGAACTTCACTTTAGGCTTTTGCTTTGCTTCAAAACTTCACATATGCTAAAAGATATTCTTCCTCCAATTTGGGCCAAAATTGCCCTTCATATTTTCTCCAAAGTTCCAACAAACTTAATTTCCTTAAACCACTTGTCCTCCAATCCTTTCATAGCTTATTATATAAGCTTAAACCCTCACAATCATAAGATAAGCACATATAATCTCACATACCGCCTGAAAGGTAGCTCGAATCTCAGCCTACGAAACTATGGGGTGTAACATCCTCACCCCTTTAAAAACATTCTTTCTCGAATGTTAAATTCTTAGGGACCTTATGGAAGTTTTTTTTTTTTTTTTTGCAGAGTTCCCTCAGTAACTATAATATTACTAACCTATGACAAAACAAGCTAAAATACACAATACCGCACCGGCCACCATAAATAATAATAACTGTTTAGCCGCACATAAATAGTAATTATACCTGTATCAGCATAGGGCAGCTGCTCTTGATTTTATGCCTAGTCAAAACATATATGCAGTTCTGACCACTGCCAGAGCTAGACGCTCCACCTCTACCTCTGCCTAACGTAAGTCTGAGGGCCTAGTTCTGGAAAGCGTACCGAGGAAACTGAAGCTTCTACTAATCCAGTGGGCCGAGCCATAAAACCTCTATCATTCATCGGGTAATCCTCATACAGTGACCTGAAACCCCGCATGTATAACATACATCAGAGCCCTGATGACATCGCCCAGAATGGGCTCTACCACACTAACTGCATCATGGAGGGGGCATTCTCATCTGTGCCGATTCTCTCCGGTGCTGAAAATCTGAAGCCCTCGAATTCCGACCTAACTCAGAATAAGTCGACCTCTCATAACAAGGCCTCCGTGATGGTGAAGGAATACTAGTAACTGAAATTGGGGGCCTAAAACTACCCCTGACATCCTCTAACTGGCTAGAAGATCTAGCTCTCTTAGGCTAACCTTCATTCAAATCCTCAGACTGCCGTCTCTTCTGATCTTCTAGATTCTGAGCATATGCCTGTATACGGGCAATGTCCATACCATCAAGTAAAGAAGCAGTGGAACATTCATTAATTAAATGCGGCTCGAGTCCCGCTACAAATCGATTCACTCGATCTTTCATTTCGGCTACAATAGTGGGAGCATACCTAGCTAAGGAGTTAAACTGGAGACTATACTCCCGCACACCTCTGTTACTCTCGCCCGACGGACCTTTGATGGCAAATAATGTCGAAGAAAGGTATCTACAAACTCCTGCCACACGGGTGGAGGTGCATTATCCCCTCTGGAAGACATCCAAGCATTATACTAATACACAACCACCTCCCGTAATCTGTAGGAAGCTAACTCCATTGACTCGGTGTCCGAAGCGTGCATCACTTGCAGCGTTCTCAGTATTTCATCTATAAAATTCTGTGGGTCCTCCTCTGGTTTCGACCGAAAGAACTCTGGAGGGGCCAAATTAAGAAAGTCTTAGACTCTGGCACTAACGGCTCTGTCTCCGTAACCTGTACCCTGCCGCTTGGCCTAAGAGGCTACTATCTGAGTCAACAACCGAATAGCCTCTCGTACCTCCTAATCCGAGGCATCAGGTGGGGGAACTGGGGGTGCTGGAGTTCCTATATACCCCTGTGGAGCGATTGAGGTATAAGAGGTCCGGGATGGAACTTCATTCTGGGACCCGCCTTCCTCTATGTCTACCTGCGGCTCCCGCTCAATCCTTCTTCCGGCCTCTGCCTTGCCCTTATGGGCCGCTGTTGCTTTTCTCTTCATAGGCGTTACTGAAATCATAACATATGGTCAGGAAAAGAGAATCCTCATAGCATGGTTCTATCGCACGATCTAAGATAGGAAAGAAAGGAAATACTCCTAAATACCTTGCAGCCTCTTGTCTATAAGTGTGGTGCACTGCACACCATAAACAAGACTCTGCTAGACATAGCTTGTAGACAACCCTAGGACAGACCTGCTCTAATACCACTTTGTCACACCCCAACCTCGGTGAGGCGTGATTGGCACCCAGCACCTTACTAGGCCGAGCGAACAAAACTGTAACTCGCATCATCTATGTCTCCAATGGCAAGATAAGGCCAAGAAAGACAACTATGAAAATAATATCATGCATGCGTATAGGTACAATAGGCCTACGACGTCAACATATCCATTAACAAAACATAACTAAGCTGTACACAGGAATCGGCCTGCAAAGCCTTTATGAACATGACTGAAGTACATAAGTCGGGACAGGGCCCCTGACATACCCTTAACACAAAATACATATACGACCCAGACTCGGCAATGCTCCAGGAGGAAGTGGAGCCGACCAATCAAAACTAGTACCTGAAAGTAGCCTACTGCGGCAAATCCTCATCCATTCTGTCTATACCACGCGGCATGAACGCAAATATCCACAAGAAAAGGACGATCCGCGTACGAATAATGTACCGAGAGTAAGGCGGAAATATAATATATTCAATATATGCATACTTTCCATCCATTATTCATACTAATTCCATTGGGCAACAATATATATATATATCATCTTAATCATCAATAACAACCCACAACAATGTACATAAGACGAGGCTAACAAAATGATATCCAAAATATAGGCCGACAAGGCCAAATACATCTAACCATATACACATGTCTACGAGCCTCTAAGGAGAGTATGTCATATCATATAGGCGGGACAGGACCCCGCCATGCCCATAAATATGTACACAAAAGAATAAATACCAAAAGTTGTAGCTCCGAATGAAATGGAGCTCCGCTATGTAGTCCCTGAGTAATAAAGCTATGGATCAAGCCTGTCTCCCGGCCACCTGCGGGCATGACGCGGCGTCCACAAACAAAAGGACGTCGGTACGAAGAATGTGCGAGTATGTAAAGCATGATCAACATCATTATGAAAGCATAATAGACAACATAAGAAATAGCATAGGATGGGAGATAGTAGTATCATCGTCATAAACACTTACTTGCTTTTCATAGGGACTTTCCATTTCTAATGCGTGATTGTGTACATACATCCATATCCGTATCCGTACTCGTTTCCGTACTCATTTACATTTCGTATCCATTTTCGTATTCATTCATATTCGTATTTATATTCATATTCATATCGTATACATATCATATCATATACATAGCATACCCGACCATGAAGGTTCGGTGTTTCACATACCGGCCATGGCAAGGCTCGGGGTCATACATACAGCCCTACCAAGGCTCGGGGTTATATACCCGGTGGTGTGCGCGGTATATATATATATATATATATATATATATATATATATATATATATATATATATATATATATATAAGCTCGGGGTTTCATAATAGTCATACATAGGACACATATACATAAAAGCTCATAAGCATCTTTAGCATCATTACTATCGTCGTTCATTACATCTATCCCTAGAGGATTACTCATCATATAAGGAATTTAGTACAATCGTAACATATCGAGAATCATGAGCTTAGTAGCTTTTAAAGATAGAATCATTTGGAGGACATCATAGGCTCATAGAAGAATAGATATTTGGCCAAAGAACCATGCCTTATGAAAGAAGGGTTAGCCTTACATACCTTTCCGTTCAACTATTCTATCACTTGCACGTTCTCCTTCAATGCTCACGTTTCTACCTTCATTAGAGTTATACTATCATTAGAAAATCGATAGCTTAGCATACATGACTAAAGCTAGAGAAAATTGGACAGCATCTCCTTTATTTATACGACTTCCTCCATATCATATATCAACTCCCAAACATCAATAATAACATTCACAACATCATAACAATAGTCTTTATTCACCTACATTATCCTTACTTCTCAATTCACTTCCAATCATCCATATCCATGGTCATAGCACACGATTACATTCATTCATATACAATGTCTATCCCATGTTCTTAACATCATTTATAACATAACCATAATCACAACATATCAAGAATCATGACTCAATCCAAGCTATTACTCAAAAATGACACTATTCCCACATTCATGACCCATTTTCTATATTCTTCTACAATCCAAGTGTTTCAACTTCTCAATACCTTAAACAACATGGAAATACCATAAAACTTACCTTAGATGGTGTAGGAATGAACCTTGGGTGGAAACACTTCACTTGAGCCAAAACCCTAGTTCACCTCCACTTGGATTTCTTGTCTTGGATGAACTTTAATGGAGTTTCTTACACTTGATTCTCTTGGTTTGATGAAGTTGATCACTAATATCTCTTGAATTCTTTGGATGAAGAGTGTGAGAGGGTTCTAGAGAGTTCTTGAAGTGTTGGGTGAAAAATGAAAGAAATAATGAACTTGGTCCCCTTTTTGAAGGGAAATGAAAATAAATAAACTTGTATACCCCTTATTAATAATACGTGAAATCGCCCCTTCAACATCTCGCTTTTCATTATACGGACCAACATACGGTCCGTATAAATTATACGGACCGTATGTGATTATATAATCCCGTAGATTTGGTCCTTGAGGTGTGATAATGGGCTGATTATACGGCCAAACATACGGCCGTATAATTTATACGGACCGTATATGTTTGGCCGTATAACCCATCTTTTTCTTCGATCTTGTTCTCGTCGACTCGTTTGATCTCCAATCCTTATGGAACCTTCTTGACACTTGTTTATCACCTCATTAACAATCTAAGGGACGTTATAACTCTTCTCCAAAACATCATTAAATCATCATTAACTTGTTACTCGTAAATCCTTTCCGATACATATCGTATGCCTTGCCTTCTCTTGGCAAACTTTCTTCTCTTACCTCGAATGTCTTTGAAATCTTAATTAGGGTCATCAAATGTCATTCCTTACTTATTGAAATACCATATACTTCGTGCTCTTCGTTAGTCTATTCACTGTGCATCAACGGAAAATTTTT
Source organism: Lycium ferocissimum (assembly GCF_029784015.1). Classification (NCBI taxonomy): domain Eukaryota; kingdom Viridiplantae; phylum Streptophyta; class Magnoliopsida; order Solanales; family Solanaceae; genus Lycium; species Lycium ferocissimum. The sequence continues at coordinate 14,251,670 of NC_081350.1, forward strand.
CGAGGTGTAACATTCTTCCCCCTTAAGAACATTCGTCCTCGAATGTTAAGTCCTCGGGGATTCTATAAAAATTTCGTCAGAGTTTCCCCTGTAATATGGCACTACCATCCTGTCACAACAGCCCATAATAACAATGCCTCACAGGGCCACAACATAATAGCAATAGAGTTTGGCCACACACGACCCAAATGCATAAAAAGGAAAACATACATACCTTATGATCTTGATGTCTCATCTTGGATCTCTTCGGGGGCTGAAATAAGTGCGGGTACTTGGATTTCATAATTTCTTCCGCTTCCCATGTCATTTCTTCTCGGTTATTGTTTCTCCACAAAACCTTAACTGAGGCCACTTCTTTGTTTCTAAGCCTCCGTACTTGCCTATCTAATATGGCAATGGGTACCTCTTCATAAGTCAACTTTTCTGTCACTTGAACATCATTTACTGGCACGATCCTAGTAGGATCTCCAACACATTTACGAAGCATCGAGACATGAAAAACTGGGTGAACTGACTCCAAATCAGGAGGTAGATCTAATTCGTAAGCCACTTTGCCTACCTTGCGCACAATCTCATAAGGCCCAATGTATCGGGGACTAAGCTTCCCTTTTTGCCAAATCTCATTACACCCTTCATTGGTGACACTTTTAAGAATACCCAATCTTTAACTTGGAACTCTAAGTCCCTTCGACGATTATCCGCATAGGACTTTTGACGACTTTGGGCTGCTAATAACCGATCTTGTATGAGCTTAACTTTTTCTATGGCTTGTTGGACCAAGTACGGCCCTATCAATTTAGTCTCTCCTACTTCAAACCACCCAATTGGGGATCTACACTTTCGCCCATATAAAGCCTCATACGGTGCCATTTGGATGCTAGAATGATAACTATTGTTATAAGCAAATTCAATAAGTGGTAAGTGATCATCCCAATTACCTCCAAAATCTAACATACATGCCGTAACATATCCTCAAGAGTACGAATGGTACGTTCGGCTTGTCCATCGATCTATGGGATGAAATGCCGTGCTAAGGCTCACATGAGTCCCCAAACCCTCTTGGAAGGACTTCCAAAAATTAGCTGTAAGCGAGTTCCTCTATCGGAGATAATAGATCTTTGGAACACCGTGAAGTCGCACTATCTCTTTAACATAAAGCTTTGCATAATCTTCTGCCACATATGTAGTTCTGACTGATAAGAAATGAGCTGACTTCGTGAGTCTATCCACAATCACCCATATAGAATCATACTTACGTCGAGAACGGGGTAAGCCTGTAATGAAGTCCATGTTAATTACTTCCCACTTCCAAGTTGGAATTTCTATAGCTTGCAACAATCCGCCGGCTTTTGGTGCTCGATTTTCACTTGTTGACCGTTGGGACATTGAGCTACAAATTCCGCTATATCTTTCTTCATCCCATTCCACCAATATATAGATTTAAGATCATGATACATTTTCGTTGCTCCGGGGTGGACAGAATAACGGGAGCAATGGGCTTCTCTCAATATTTGGTGGCGTAATCCTGCCACATCAGGAACACATAATCTGCCTCGGCATCGGAGAACTCCGTCTCCTGCAATCTCAAATGATGACTTCTCCTTCTGAGGGAGTGTATCTCTGTAATGCATTAGCATGGGATCTTCGTATTGTCGCTCTTTCACTTCCACTACTAGCGACGAGGTGGCTGAATTACGAATGGTAGTTCCCCTGCTACCTGAGTCCACTACTCGAACTCCTAGGCTAGCTAACTGCTGGAGCTCACGAGCCATTTCTCTTTTCTCTGGTCGTACATCACACAAACTTCCCATAGATCTACGGCTAAGAGCATCAGCCACAACATTTGCCTTTCTGGGGTGATATAGGATATCAACATCATAATCTTTTAGCAATTCCAACCATCGTCGTTGCCGCAAATTCAACTCTTTTTGCTTGAAGATATACTGAAGGCTCTTATGATCGGTATAAATATCCACATGGACACCATATAAATAATGTCTCCACATCTTTAATGCATGAATCACTTGAGCCAATTCTAGATCATGGGTTGGATAATTTTTCTCATGTTTTCGTAATTGCCTTGAAGCATACGCAATCACCTTACCATGTTGCATCAACACACACCTAGCCCAATGCCCGAAGCATCGCAATAAACAACATAACCTTCCAATCCCTGCGGAAGTGTCGGGACTAGGCGAGAAGTCAATCTATCTTTTAGCTCTTGGAAACTACGTTCACAAGCATCGTCCATTGAAACTTTGCTGATTTCGGGTCGGCTTTGTGAGTGGTGCGAAATAGAAGAAAAACCTTCAACAAATCTCCTGTAATAACCTGCTAAGCCCAGAAAGCTACGAACCTCCGTAGGAGTTGTGGGCCTTGGCCAAGTCTTCACGGCCTCAATCTTTTGGCTATCTACCCGAATACCATCGGTTGAAACAATGTGTCCCAAAAATGTCACTGAGTTCAACCAAAACTCACACTTAGAAAATTTTGCAAACAACTCTCGAGTTTGAAGAACTCTAAGGACAGTACGCAAATGATCCGCATGTTTTGCCTCGGATCTAGAATACACCAAGATATCGTCGATGAATACAATCACAAATAAATCTAGGAAGGGCACTGAACACATCGTTCATCAAATCCATAAACAACGCCGGTGCATTAGTTAGTCCAAATGACATCACCGGAACTCAAAATGGCCATATCTTGTTCGAAAAATTTGTCTTAGGGATATCTTTCTCCCTAACTCTCACTTGATGATACCGGATCTCAAATCTATCTTTGAAAACCATTTGGCACCTTGTAATTGATCAAATAAGTCATCAATCCTCGGAAGAGGATATTTATTCTTAATCGTCACCTTATTCGATTGCCGATAGTCAATGCACATTCTCAAGGAGCCGTCTTTCTTTCGGACAAACAATACGGGTGCTAACTAGGCCTAATAAAGCCTTTCTCAAGCAAGTCTTTCAATTGCTCCTTCAACTCTTTCAACTCTGCGGGAGCCATTCTATAAGGTGGAATAGATATAGGCTTGGTGTCCGGCAACACATCAATAGCAAAATCAATCTCTCGCTCGGGAGGAGGCACGGAAGCTCTTCGGGAATACATCGGAAACTCATTCACTACGGGGACGGCTCGAAGAGTCGGCGGTTTAGCTTCTACATCTTGAACCCGAACTAGATGATAAATGCAACCTTTTGTGATCATTTTCCTTGCCTTAAGATAGGAAATAAACCTACCTTTTGGTGACGCAATATTTCCTTTCCATTCTAAAACTGGTTCTCTCGGAAATTGGAAACGAACCATTTTCATTCTACAATCAACATTGGCATAGCAAGAAGCCAACCAATCCATGCCCATAATAACATCAAAATCCACCATTTTTAACTCATGTAAGTCAACCATAGTATGATGGTCACAAATCACAACTATACAATTTCTATATACTCGGCTAGCTATTACCGATTCACCAACGGGTGTAGACACCTCAAAAGGTTTGATCGACTCCGGTTTGACTCTAAACCGACCCGCAATATACGGAGTAACATATGACAATGTGGAGCCCGGATCTATCAAAGCATATACATCATGAGAAAGTACCGATAATATACCTGTGACAACATCAGGAGAAGACTCAAGATCTTGGCGTCCGGCCAAAGCATAAATACGGTCGAGGACCGCTAGGCGGGGACTCTCCCTCTGCCTCTACCATGGCCGGCGGCGCATGTGAACGGCCCCATAGGGCGTATAGATGATGAAGATCCGCTACCGACCACGAAGGCCGGGTCCTACCTCTACCACCAGGCGAGGGGCAATCACGCATAATATGGCACGGCCGACCACATGAATAGCAAACCTGCGAACCCAATCGGCACGCGACCCCAATGTAACTTCCCAGGGGAACATCGTGGCACGGGTGGTCTCGCCTGACCTGAATCATCCCTGAACTGAGATCCGAAAAGCTCTGACTCGGCTCGGAATGAGTAGATCTATCAAATCTCTGGCCTGAAAATCGTGGAGGCGCACTAGTCATAGAATGGCCTGAATGCCTAGAAAACTGCTGTCTGTGCCCGCCTCTAAACTCACTCATCGGACCCGAAGATCTAGCCCTCTTGTTATACCCTCTATCATGCTCACGCTCACTTCTTTGTTGTTGTAGGCTTTCTTCTAAATTTTGAGCATGGGCTTGAATGCGTGAAATATCCATGTTGTCCTGAAGGGACGCGGTCAAGCACCTATCCATCAAATGTGGCCCTAGGCCTTTCACAAATCGGTGCACTCGGTCACCCATATCCGCTACCATGGCCGAAGCATACCTAGCCAAAGAATTGAAGCGGAGACTATACTCTAAAGCACTCATGCTTCCTTGCCTCAAATTCAAGAACTTATCGGCTCTAGCTCGCCGAACCTCAGGAGGAAAATAATGTCGAAGGAACCGCATTGGCTCCCCGTGAAGCCATCCAAACCGTGTACCAATGAACCGCAACATCCCTCAATCTATAGGATGCTAACTCCACCGATTCGGTGTCCGAAGCATGTATCAACCGAAGTGTCCTCAACATTCCATCAATAAAATTCTGAGGGTCCTCGTCGGCTTTGATCCAAAGAATTTCGGAGGGTTCAAGCTAATAAAATCACGGGCCCCTTGCACTAACGCCCTATCACCTTGCCCCTGTACTTTGCCGGCGAGTACGGGGCGGCAACCAATTGAGTAAGCAAATGAATGGCCTCTTTTACATCTTGGCACTGAAGCATCCGGTGGAGGAGGAGCGGGAGTCTTTGGAGGGGGCGAGGCTCCCTCACGCTCCTCGAGAAATAGGGCTTTGAATGGGATTGAGATTGAGCCGCGTTGGGACTCACTTTCCTCTACAACCGTTGGCGGTGCTCTTTCAGCCCGTTTTTTTCTTGTCTTGCCCTTTTGGGCTGCCGTAGCCTTTCTCTTTACAGGCATCTCTGAAATACATAACACACGGTTAAGGAGAAGGAAGTTCTTATATCATAGCTCTATCGCACGATCTTATGAAGAAAGAAGGTCATTCATTCCTAAAATGCCCGCAACCTCTTGTTTATAAGTGTGGCGCGCAACACACCCATAACCAAGACTCTACTGGACACGGCTCGTAGACACACCCTAGGACAGAACTGCTCTGATACCACTTTTGTCACGACCCAACCGGAGGGCCGCGACGGGCACCCGGTGCTAACCCACCCGGGCACCTCTTATCATACTTTCACATTTACATCTAGGTGAGCCACATAGCTAAATCATACTTTCCATCCATTATTCATACTAATTCCATTGGGCAACAATACATATATATCATCATCAATAACAATGCCCATATACAATGTACATAAGCCGACGAGGCTAACAAAATGATATCCAAAATATAGGCCGACAAGGCCAAATACATCTAACCATATACACATGTCTACGAGCCTCTAAGGAGAGTATGTCATATCATATAGGCGGGACAGGACCCCGCCATGCCCATAAATATGTACACAAAAGAATAAATACCAAAAGTTGTAGCTCTGAATGAAATGGAGCTCCGCTATGTAGTCACGAGTAATAAAGCTATGGATCAAGCTGTCTCCGGCCACACTGCGGGCATGACGCGGCGTCCACAAACAAAAGGACGTCGGTACGAAGAAATGTGCGAGTATGTAAAGCATGATCAACATCATTATGAAAGCATAATAGACAACATAAGAAATAGCATAGGATGGGAGATAGTAGTATCATCGTCATAAACACTTACTTGCTTTTCATAGGGACTTTCCATTTCTAATGCGTGATTGTGTACATACATCCGTATCCGTATCCGTATTCGTATCCGTACTCATTTACATTTCGTATCCATTTTCGTATTCATAGCATATTCGTATTTATATTCATATTCATATCGTATACATATCCATATCATATACATAGCATACCCGACCATGAAGGTTCGGTGTTTCACATACCCGGCCATGGCAAGGCTCGGTGATATACACACAGCCCTACCAAGGCTCGGGGTTATCCGTACCCAAGCTGCGGTGGTGCGCGCGCAATATATATATATATATATATATATATATATATATATATATATATATATATATATATATATATATTCATAATATATATCATACATAAGCACACATTCATAATAGCCATACATAGGCACATATACATAAAAGCTCATAAGCATCTTTAGCATCATTACTATCGTCGTTCATTACATCTATCCCTAGAGGATTACTCATCATATAAGGAATTTAGTACAATCGTAACATATCGAGAATCATGAGCTTAGTAGCTTTTAAAGATAGAATCATTTGGAGGACATCATAGGCTCATAGAAGAATAGATATTTGGCCAAAGAACCATGCCTTATGAAAGAAGGGTTAGCCTTACATACCTTTTCGTTCAACTATTCTATCACTTGCACGTTCTCCTTCAATGCTCACGTTTCTACCTTCATTAGAGTTATACTATCATTAGAAAATCGATAGCTTAGCATACATGACTAAAGCTAGAGAAAATTGGACAGCATCTCCTTTATTTATACGACTTCCTCCATATCATATATCAACTCCCAAACATCAATAATAACATTCACAACATCATAACAATAGTCTTTATTCACCTACATTATCCTTACTTCTCAATTCACTTCCAATCATCCATATCCATGGTCATAGCACACGATTACATTCATTCATATACAATGTCTATCCCATGTTCTTAACATCATTTATAACATAACCATAATCACAACATATCAAGAATCATGACTCAATCCAAGCTATTACTCAAAAATGACACTATTCCCACATTCATGACCCATTTTCTATATTCTTCTACAATCCAAGTGTTTCAACTTCTCAATACCTTAAACAACATGAAAATACCATAAAACTTACCTTAGATGGTGTAGGAATGAACCTTGGGTGGAAACACTTCACTTGAGCAAAACCCTAGTTCACCTCCAATGAAATTTCTTGTCTTGGATGAACTTTAATGGGTTTCTTACACTTGATTCTCTTGGTTTGATGAAGTTGATCACTAATATCTCTTGAATTCTTGTGGATGAAGTGTGGAGAGAGTTCTAGAGAGTTCTTAGAGAGAAGTGTTGGGTGAAAAATGAAATGAAATAATGAACTTGGTCCCCTTTTTAATAACTTAAAAATCTGATCCGTCGGAAAAAATATACGGACCAACATACGGTCCGTATAAACTTATACGGTCCGTATAAGTGACCGTGAAATGGTCCAACATCTTGAGGTGACCATTATACGGCTGATTATACGGTCCGTATAAACCATATATCCCCGTATAATAGGGACCTTTATACGGACGATTTTGCGGTTATTATTGGGACCGTATAATGCCTTATAACCCATCTTTTCTGATCTTGTTCTCGTCACTTCGTTTGATCTCCAATCCTTATGGAACCTTCTTGATACTTGTTTAACACCTCATTAACAATCTAAGGGACGTTATAACTCTTCTCCAAAACATCATTAATCGTCATTAACTTGTTATTCATAAATCCTTTCCGGTACATATCGTATGCCTTGCCTTCTCTTGGCAAACATTCTTCTCTTACCTCGAATGTCTTTGAAATCTTAATTAGGGTCATCAAATGTCATTCCTTACTTATTGAAATACCATATACTTTCGTAGTCTCTTAATCCATAAAAAAATCCATAATCCACAAACAACCAACAATAACAACAACAATACCAACATCAATAACAATATTATCAATACCAATATATTCCATAAAACATCCCACACGATGTTTTCTAATTCCTCAACCCATAAATTCATTATACGATCATTTAATAACTTTTCCTTCGTAACTAAGCTTAATTCAAAACTAATAAGGAAAGATTCATACCTCACTTCCACTAGAACCGCAATTTTCTCAATATTCACCTTGAATCCAAGCCAAGTTTCGCTACAATACAATATTATAATCACAACTATACGCTGTCCGGACCTAAATCCGGATATTTCACTTAATTTGCAGTAAAATCTTATGGGTGAAGGTTGGGAGAACTCTCCAGAGGTTTTGGGAAGTGTTTGGGGTGTGTTGGAAGGAAAATGAGGGGTTAAGCCCCTTTATATAGTGCTCTTAGAGTCTGGTCTCACCGACTCAAAATTTGCTCTGCGCGATCGCGCCACCTTGAGGCGCGTTCGCGCAGAGTCGGTCTCCACCGACTTAAGATTGTTCAGAGCATTCGCACCACAATGGGGATCGTTCATGCTGAGTTGCTGGCTCACCCTTCTGCGCGTTCGCGCCACTCCTAGGCGCGTTTGCGCAGAGTTATTCCCTGCTCTGACAGCCCATCTTTAAATGCTCAAATTCTCTATTCCGACCCCGGATCGACGCGCGGTTTGTTGTGTTGGAAACTACACTTCATGAACTTCACTTTAGGCTTTTGCTTTGCTTCAAAACTTCACATATGCTAAAAGATATTCTTCCTCCAATTTGGGCCAAAATTGCCCTTCATATTTTCTCCAAAGTTCTAACAAACTTAATTTGCTTAAATCACTTGTCCTCCAATCCTTCCATAGCTTATTATATGAACTTAAACCCTGACAATCATAACATAAGCACATATAATCTCACATACCTCCTGAAAGGTAGCTCGAATCTCAACATATGAAACTACGGGGTGTAACAGTTAGAATCTTACCCCAAGGCTGAATCTTGAATAAAGCACTTGATTTCACCCCAAAAACGAGCCTTAGAACTTAAGTTATGTGAGAACGAAGTCTAAAATTGAAGTTAGGACTTAAATCGTTGTTTCCGCCTGAACCTTCTTCGCGAACACTAGCCCTGCCTAGCGATCGGGACCTTGACCCAGCCCAAACATCATGAACGCGACAAAGTCATCACGATCGCGATACCTAGGCATGACTCGACCCAAACCCCTTTTCATCTTCTTAAACGCGACAGGGATCGTGTGATCGCGATGTTCACCCTGATCAAGACTCGCGAACCCGGTCCCTCCGTCGCTAACCATAGAAGAAAACCACCTTGGTCAAGACTCGCAAACGTGGTCCTTCCCCCGAATTTAGAATTGACACCCAAAACTCATCCGAGACCCTCGAGACACAAACTATATATGAATTTCAGTCATAAAACACGCTAGAATCCTACTCGTGCATTCAAAATTTTCAAAAGAGATCGTCTCGACTCGGTGTCAATCAAAGTAAACTCTTAAACTTAACTAGTTTTCAACTAACAATGCGAATAGTTTTCAACTAACAATGTGAATCTCACAGAATGCCTCGGGACCTGAACCAACTACTCGACTAAGTCAAAAATCACGTTTCGAACCTAACGAAACTAGCGGAGTTTGATTTCAGACATGTTTACCTAAAAATCAACTATGGGTCAAAGCTAGGATTTTTTTCTCCGATACTTATCCAGTTGCCTCAGCAATCACGCCACCCATCCCCGCATGTCTAATACGCGAAAATAAAGCTAAGGGAAAGGTTGTTTTGGAAAAAAGATTAAAATCTTCAAAATGACCTAACAGGTCATTACAGCAACGACATATGTTATCTGAGGGCAATAATAAGCACGACATAACAGTACCATGGTCCTATCTACTCCCGGATGATCCACCCAAAGAGTATTGTGGCATTTCTACATAAGGACCCTCCGCAGATCACCTCCTTTAGGAACATAAAGACGATTCCCTTTTACTCTGAAAAACCCATTTTCCATATAAAACTGGTGAGTTTTTCCTTGCTCCGCAAGGCTAATAAAATGCTAAGCAACATGGTCTTTTATGAGTAGATCCTATATCAACCCTTCGACTCAGCACATCAACAACCTGGTTGGTTTTCCCGCTTTTGTACTCCAAATTAAAGTTGAACTAAGCAAGAAGCTCCTGGAATCTGGCTTGTTGCCCGTTCAGCTTTGATTGGGTCATAAAATGACTGACAGTTGTGTTATCAATCTTCACATAGAATGGGGTCCCCAATAGGTAGTGCCTCCAAAGGCGTAGACAATGGACGACAACCAATAGCTCTTTCTCATGGGTGGCATAGCGACGCTCTACATCCTTCAGTTTCTGGCTCTCGTAAGCAATCGGGTGCCCATCTTGTAATGGCACTCCACCCAAGGCAAATTTTGAAGTGTCAGTCTACACTTCAAAATGCCTAGCAAAATCAGAAAGGGACAGGACCGAGCTACTAGACATAGCCATACAAAGCATCAAAGGCCTCTTGGCACCTGGGAGACTAATCCCACAGTATGACCTTTTTCAAAAGTTCCGACAGCGGCATCATAATAAGTGAGTAACCCTTGACGAACCGACAGTAAAAGTTGCACAAACCAAGGAATGACCTTAGGCCGTGAATATCCTTGGGCGGCGGCTAGTTTGCAATTGCCTAAATTTTCTGCTGATCCATCTTGATCTGTCCCTCCTTGATGATGTGGCCAAGAAAGTCAATCTATTTTTGGGCAAATGAGCATTTAGAGAGTTTCACATATAACTCGTGCTCTCTTAGACGAGCCAACACCTTCCGCAAGTGCCCAAGATGTTTTGCCGTAGGTCTTGATTTAAATTACAATGTCATTAAAATAGGCCACCACAAACTCTCGTCTATGTATTTCCGGAAGACCTGGTTCATCAAAGTGCAAAACATGGCCGGAGCATTCTTCTAGACAAACGGCATGAGCAATAAGTCATACGACCCGTACCATATCACGCAGGTCATTTTCTGCTCTCGGCAGTCCTCACTTGCTAATATCCTGTCTTAAGACAATCCTGGTAAACACAGTTGCACCACCCAATCTGTCAAACGGGTCCTCCATCAGTGGGATAGGGTACTTGTTCTTTATCCTAATTTTTTTATGGCCCGATAGTTAACAAAGAGCCTTAAGGTACTATCATGTTTCTTTTAGAACAAAACTGGCGAACCATAAGGAGACTTCGATGGCACTATAATCCCTAAGTCTAGAATTTCCATCAATTGTCTCCAAAGTTCGGTAAGCTCGAGTTGTGACATTTTGTAGGGTGCACGGGCAGGCAGCTTCGCACCCGACACAAGCTCGATCTCATGATCCACATTCCCCTTCGGCAATAAGTGCTTTGGCAGTTCCTGCGGCATCACATCTTCAAACTCTTTCAAGAGCTGCTTCACAGTCATAGGCATGGGACCGAAAGAGCGCTCAATATCCTCAACACACAAGGTAGTTAGAAATATGTGCTCATGTCTCTTGACCCCATCTCAACTGCAGTGCTGAGATATTCCCGTCCTTCATCCGTGCTGGCAGTGCGAGGATGAGCAAAGGCTTGGGCCCATTTAGTCCCAGCACCAACAGCGCATCCGCAAATGACAATGGAATAATTTAAGTGGAAGCTAGATAATTATGGGTTGCACCCATGTCCACCATGGCTCGAACAGGCTTGTCGTTGACTCGTATATTGACAAACATCAATGTCCTGCTTTTGCTAACATAGCGTCTAACATTCCTTTTTAGGACCTTTTTTGCAACAATGGGGATGGGGTCTTTTTTTCTTCCGAAGACTAGCACTAGACTCGCCCTCTTCCTAGCATATGGAGTAAAGAAATTGGGATAAGGCACTCATGGGTTCCTCTTCCTCTTGCTCCCCACTCTTTTTTTTTTTGGTTTGGCTCAGTTGAGCAACATTCAACTTTCGAGCTTGAGGGCACTCATCCCTTATGTACTGTCCACCACAATCATAGCAACCACCCCTCGGGGAGTAGAGCGCTTTCCTTTAATTTTTATTTAGAGACGCAACACTCACGGTGCTAGAGGAAGAAGCCCTGGAGTGGCTTAACCCTCGATCTCCCTGTCACGACCCAATTTGGCTAAGTCATGCGAGCACTTGCCTTTCCTACCTCGGTAAACGGACCCTCAACCTAATGATAATAAAGGAATCAATTAAGCGGAAGAGAATAAATCACGTAAGTCTTACGATAATAATATAGAAAAAAGTGCGGAAATAAGAAATACCCCCAGGGTCTGGTCTAATCCATACAAGAGCATTTAGCTAAAAATATACAAGTTTGGAAATATAATAATACATCATATTTGTATATGTCTCAGAATGAAAAAGTAAGATATAAATAAGAGGAGTCTTCAAGGCAGCAAACGTCTCGTGCTCACCCTAGAAACTCAAAGGTATCTCAGAGCGACTATCAGCCACGAGAAACAAAAGTAGATCCAACCTGGGACTCTGCATTCATAAAAGAATGTAGTAAATGCAGGTCAGTACAAAACCACAGTACTGGTAGGTATCATCGGTCGACTATGTATAGCTAACATAATTCAGACAATAAAGCAATATAGGCAGATAAATCAACAAGTATAAGTCAAACACAATCAGAACCAAGTACACGTCATCACCTAGATAGAAGCATCTAAACCCAAGTGTGCCAAGTCTCAATATATCCAATCCGAAACCAACAACACAAGTAAATCACCAGATCATCAATATATAAGCCATAATGTAATGTAATGCAATGCAATGATGTAAGAATGCAAATGCAATGCAATGCTGTGTATACATGTACTCTAGACGAAAGTATCGACGTCCCGGCAGCACAACACATAGGGGACCCGCGAAGTCCATGTACTCACTCATCTACGATTCTAAGACAATCATTGGACATTGGAATCTCACATCACACAATACATGATTCCGGGACAAGGACATCGGACGACTCACATCACTCGCACATAATCCACGATTTCGGGACAACCATCAGATATCGGACTGCTCACATCACTTTGATGCAAACTGAGCTCAGCTCAACACAGTGTTTCATCAAATATCAACAATATATCATGAGGGATGTGAATGCATGCGATGTATGAGTCAACATGAATAATCAGATCAATATCACAAGTACCAAACATGGGTACACCAACAATGTCATGAAAGACTATACAAGTCATATAGAATATTATCCTCAAAATCAAATGCCAACAAGTGGGGCACCACAATATCATGAACAAGATATCTCAATAGTCTCCAATATCCATTATCGCTATGCGGCATCAAGCCCACAATCAATAGGACAAATCAATCACAACACAACGGGGTAGCTAGCCCCAATCACACAACAGGGCCCATCCAAATATAATATCCAACCCAACTTCATACCCGAAGGTTTACATACTTTCTCCGATAATATAATCTAAATATATGCTTCGCTACACGAAGTCTCACTAAGGGTAAGCCATAACCTACCTGGATGACCAAACAGCAAACTCCAACAATCACTCCTTCGCTTTCCCTTTCCGCTGAGCCTCAAGATCAATAAAGTCTAGGCATATTCGAAATCTAGATTAGAAATTATGAAGATCGATACCTATATTGCTATCATTCAATTTAGGTCAAAACCCAACCCTAGAATTTAGGGAAACGGGGCCCACAAGGTCAAAACAAGAAATTCGGGAGTAAAATATTAAATTAAGCACTAGGTGATCAAAATCCAACAACTAATTGCTAAATTAACTCAAGGATTCACCTAATTTCGAATTTCAAGTAAAATCCCCAATTTTGGGTATAAACCCTAACACTTAGATTCAAGAATCCAACACTAATAATGGAAGATATATGATTAACAACCTTAGATACATCATAATCTAGCATCAACCCAATCAATTTCATCATTAATTAGCCTAGACAGAAAATCCATCAAAACCTACTTTTAATCTTCCATTACTAAGGGATTTACAATGAACGATGAATTCTAAGATGATTACTAACAATGAAATAGCAAGAGGGTTAGGAGAACTTACCACCAAAAATCTTCACCAACAATTCCCAAGAATAGTTCCCAAGTGCTCAAAGTTCGAAATGGTATTAAATGATAGACTACTGGCTTTTAACACTTCATTTAATGAACTCACTGCCCGTCACCCGCTTCAGCGACGCTAAGGCCGCTTCAGCGATGCCGCTCCAGCGGTGCCATGACCGCTATAGCGGTTAAGCCCAAATGGCCAGGACTGCTCCAGTAGTAGGGTGACCACTCTAGCGATACCGCTGTCGCGGTGCTGGTACCGTCAAAGCGGGCACCAGACACCAGAAACTATACCAAGTTTCACACTTCAACCCGAATTTTTGACTAATTTTCGAGGCCATCTGCTCAAATACCACATACACAGACACACATAAAAATGCGTTACGAAGGCGGTCGTGGCCTCGAAATTCCCTCGTTGACCGAGTCTACCTCCGATACCTTAATTTCCAATTTCTCAATCCAAGTCCCAAAATGCATCCGAGTGCATTGGAAACTGAACCAGATAAAAACACAAGTTCTAAATGACCATCCGGACCTCTCAGAATCGACAGATTTTTGAAAAAAGTCTGTTTACCCAAAAGTCAACTTTAAGTCAACTCTTTTTCACTTAGAGCCCATATTTCATAAAAAGTCGCCCGAATCAAGTTTAGACACCTCAGGAAGCGTGTCAACGGTCCCTTCGGGTCAAAAATGAGCTAACCAATGCTCTAAAAGGGACAAAAATATCAAAAAGACTATAACGACCAAACGGGTCGTTACACTCCCGCACCTTTGCTAGGACCCTCTCTATTAGGTTTGTCCCCTCTTATGTTTCCTCTCCGAGAAGGCTGTTTTGGCTTGTCCTTTTAGGGTTCCACCTAATAATCGACAAGGCATTCAGCATGTTGCATTGCCTTTGTCATCGTGGCCACTCACTACCTTTGCAGTTCTGTGTGGGCATAAGGCTTCAGCCCTTCCATGAACGTGAAGAGCTTGTCTTTCTCACTCATGTCCCTGATATTCAGCATGAGCGCGGAAAACTTGCGCACATAATCCCGAATTGACTTGGTCTGGCGCAGCTCCTTGAGCTTCCTACACACATTATATTTGACATTTTCTGGAAAGAATGTAAACGGATAATCGTTTTCAATCCTTCCAAGTCGCCAGAATTTCTTCACCAGCCCTGATGGCTTCAAATTTCACCTCCACCAAAGCTTCACATCACCTTGTAGATACATAGTAGCAGTTGCTACCTTCTTCGCCTCCTCCAACTCTCCTACTGCCTCAAAGTACTGTTCATCGTCAAAAATTAAATTTTCAACTTCCTTGGCATTCCGAGCACTATAGTAGGCTTTTGGCTCAGGTATCTTGATTTTTTTGTGACATAGGAGCGAGGTTTCCAGCACCCCCACCTTGATTGTATACTCCGTGGAGTAGGCCTTATAGGGAAACTTGAAGAACATTGAGCTGACCCATCTTGTGGTCAATAGTTTGTTGCATTGCAACCATGTTGGCTGCATCTTCAACCCGTCTTTCTTGTAACACCTCCATAATGAGCCGAGTTCTCTCAAGATCACGGCTTATGTTTACGATGTCACCTTCGACGAGTCCGGAATCAAAATGACCCAATAAAAGACCAAGTGAACCAAAATACCCAAAAAAAATAGGCACAAAAGTATCTTTAACGCAGTATTTTACTGCGTTAAAAGTATTTTTGTGCCTCCCTCCTTTAGAGCACTAAAATACTGCTCTATAGGACCTATTTATTTTACTGAAACTCTCTTTCTTTTACATTTTCACACTTTTTTATGTAATTTAGCTGTATATTAATCATACTTGAGACTCCGGAACTTCAATATTTTATATAGAACCCTAATTATTTTGTGCGATTAATAAGGTAGGCTCAATACATCAAGGATACGCAAAAATTCGAATTATCGTTTTAGTGGTTGAAAAGTGCTCGAAGTCCATTTTTGTTTGAAGACTTGTAGTCGTTAGCTTTACGTTATTTATGTTTTAGGGTTTCGTGTTATTTTTAAATTAATGCTTAACTTTATTTCAAATGTGTCACGTTTTTTTTTTATTATTATTATTATCAATTTAGGATGTGACACTCTATAAACAATAATAAAGACTAAGCTAATATTTATAAATATAAATAGAAATGATTTAAATATATAATATTTACTTAGAGCCCGTTTGGATTGGCTTATAAGTTGCTTATAAGTCGTTTTTAGCTTTTTTGAGTGTTTGGTCGTCTGCCTTAAAGTTATTTTGTGCTTAAAATAAGCCCAAAAAATTAATTGGGCCAGTTTGACTTAGCTTATCCAAAGCAGCTTTTTCCAGCTTATAAGCCAAAAAAAATAAGTTGGGCTACCCCAACTTTTTTTTTTTTTTGGCTTATAAGTTGTTTCCAGCTTATAAGCTGCTTTTTTTAAGCCCATCCAAACAGGCTCTTAAACGGTACAAGATTATTGTATATACTAGTGGGTCCCACATGTGGTATGCCGGAGACTATCCTTAGGCCTAAGGCTCATACCATCCCCACCGCCCTCGCCATCGTCTCCATCCCTCTTTTTCCTCTTAATTACAGGGCGCTCTAAGCCATGATCATCCCTCGCCCTTGTGTCTTTCTGCATAACATGCTTCTTCTTGAGATCTAGTCCCCCTGGCAGGCTCAGAATCTCAGGCTGAGTTGGGTCTGAAAACTCGACCTCTTCCTCGTCGGGAATTGCCACCGCAGGCGTCGAAGGATGAACATGAAAAATATATAAAAATTAGTAGCATTTCTTATTTATATTGAATACATTAATGTTTGTTGAATAATCAAAGTTGTGGATCGACGGGTGTCTGAGTAGGCTCCTGAGATAGGTCTGTAGGCTCTTGAGATGGGTCTGGTGCAGAATATGAGGTAGTCTCCTGGACGAGATGCTGTTCGAGGTCCAAATAAAGATTAAAAAAATTAAATAAATATTCACCTTATATCGAATAAAATTGATTTTAAGTAAAAAGCTTACTTGTGGCTCGATAATCTTATGAGAAGACACCTCTGACTCGGCAAGCCCATGAGTAGGCTCCTGAGTGGGTCGCTCTTGTGGACCCACTGGCGCCGAATCCTAAAATATAAAAAAATTACAAAATAATAAGTATATATATATATATATATATATATATATATATATATATATATATATATATATATTTCAAATAAGTACTTTAAATAATCAAATATATATTTTAAATATTCACCTTATATTGAATAAAATTAATTTTAATAAAAAGCTTACCTGTGGCTCGACAGTCACATGGGAAGACACCGCTGGCTCGACAGGCCCATGAGAAAACGCCTGAGTGGGTCGCTCTGGTGGACCCATTGGCACCGAATCCTAAAATATAAAAAATTACTAAATAATAGGTAACATATATGTTTAAAATAAGTAATTTAATGATCAAACAAGTATTTTAAATACTAACCGGGATTAAAAAGCCATCAAAGTCAAGAATCCTGGGCCCGTCTAAATTCCTCACAGGCTGCTCATCACCTAATGACGGGCGTAACGTCGCCCAATCGAAGTCATCACGCTCCTCCATGTACGCATTCTGGCTCGGCTGAGATGAAGACCCAGGTATCTCAGCAAGTAGGAGCGCCGGCGTAAATGTCGGCGATCGGCCCACCGAGCCGCCACTGGCCTGGAACGGCTGCGGATGGACTAGAACGGGAACAGCCTCTGGAATGGGAGCAGCCTCATCTGTCTCATCTATTAGATGGTGTCCTCCACCAGCAGGTCCTCTAGCAGCACCACGTCCTCCTTCTGGCACCGCCTGATACTCACCCTCTGAAACAGGATCATTCATGCGCCTAAACTTTCCTGCCTGCCAGATACCATCCTCGGATATCTGTACCATCTCTGCCGCAAGCCCCGCAAGCCCCGAGATAAGACATATACTCTAACCCCAATGTGCGTAATCGATGTACAGCCACCAGCTGAATTTGTGCTCAACAGTAAAAAAAAAGTTATTTTTAAAACGTAACAATTAATATAATTAAATAAATCTAAATATGATAAATTTACCAATGCCTCGTACTGCCCCGCGAGTGCTGCGTATCCTACATCCCTTGCGGGACGCAAAGATGGGTTGCCGATCAATCGACGTGTGATCCCATAATACCAACGCATGTAATCCATGATACCGTCCACCTCCTCGTGTAGGGCCTGTCAATATCGAGGTGATGCCTAGGTACATGCTGAAAAGCCAGCATCCTCTCTCACGCCCATAACTGTAAGTGTTATTAGAAAATACGATTTTTTAGTCGTCTTTCAAGAGGTTTGTTTACATTAAAGGAATGCACACTTAAAATATTACCTGGAGAAGAGCAAAAAATTCACATACATCGCTGATGTGGCCATTAGACGCTCGGCATAGGCATCGGTAGAGGTACGTCAAAACAGCACTGCCCCAGCTGTAGTCTGCTAAGAGGTCCAGATGCTCCAGGAAGGCCAAATATCGTAAGCTGACATAGGCATCCGATGTGTTCGGGAACAAGATGCCCCCGAATATAATAAGCAGATACAAACTGGCATGACGATCAACAACGTCTTGCTGAGTGTCGTCTTCAATAGGAGGCTCTGCCAACAAATAAGTGCAGAGTGCACTAATCCGCACCCGACTCTGTCCCGAGACCTGGGGCGCGGCACCAGGCACGAAGTGGGTGAGCCTAGTCAACTCCGTCACCCATGTCCTACCAAGAGGAGGCTCGTGCCGAGTGTATAATAGGTCTCTATCTACTCGCAATCCAAATAGGACCTCCACATCCTGAAGTGTAATCGTGGCCTCACTGGTACGAAGATGGAAGGTATGTGTCTCCGGCCTCCACCGCTCAACTATGACCGTAATGAGTTCCCAATCATGTTGTACCCGACCAACGGACACGCAACGATAGATACAGCCTCGAAACAATATCTCTAAGACGCGGGGGTATGGGGGGCGCTTGCATAAAAGAGCTCACACTCTCTGCAGACTACGGGGACGGAGCCTAGTCGATATCTCTATAGCACCAGTCCATAGTAACTCTGACCTATGATTGTCTTGCAAAGACAATACTGATCTATCACCAGGCCCCGGGTGAACATTCGGATCCATGAAAGAGTCGGGTCTGTAGAAACTAAATTATTCATTATTCTTGAAATTAAAGATAAATTATATTAACTAATTAATCATTTATAGGGAATATGTGAATTATGTTGTATTATATCTTGTGAATAATTAACATGGGATAAACAATTTCACAAATAAATAAAGTAACAATGTTATAATTAACAAATAATAGGAGATTACTATATTTTTTGTAGCTAGTCTCTATGTACGTGTGTTGCACGAATATTTCTTGTCGATTATTATAATATTATTTCTATTCTATTGATAAGCAAATTGAAAAAATAATATCTAATTATTATCTTGAATACAATATTTATTTTGAATGTATAAAAATCAAATATTTACTGCCTCGCACGATTCTGAATATTTGATTTGGTAATTTTGTTCAATCTTTACTAGATAGTCTTTTCCAAAAATTATTTTCACTCTCTAACTAAATATTGGAAGAAAATAATTATTTTGCAGAATTACTTTCATCATATAAATGTGCAGTAAATTTAATATGTGATAGTAAGGACAAGGACATTTGGATTATGTGATGGCAAAGATTTTTTAGCTAATTAGTTAGGGAATCAAAATTCAAAAGTAGTATTTGCTTAGAACTCTATTTTGAATATGTGATTTTTTTTAGTTGACCAAAATAGCCAACACAAATATGATAAAATTAGACTAAAAGAGTATATTCATCGACCACATATTTTTCTAGAAACTTTGTATTTTATCATTAACGTATCTATTTATGAAATTCATAATAATTTTTATTTCCATGAACATATATATTATAAGAAGAACTTTAACTATTCTTTTTTAAGTTTAGTAGATAATATTTTATTTATTTATTTTGTATGTTACCTAGTTGACATAGAACAGAATTATCTAAATATTGTGTTCTTAACCATAGGTTCATCGAGTTCTCTCAAATTTAGGTTCAGGAGTTAATCTTTTTTGTTTTAATATGTTACTGGTTGATATAGAGTAGAATAGATAACATATATATTCATTCTTTTAAAATAATATAGATTTAACAATTCATAATCAATTAACAAAATATCAATTCATAATCAACAATTAACAGCTAATTAATTAATAATTTCATATTTTACAAATAATAGTAGATTACTATATTAAACTTAACAATTCATAAACAATTAACAAATTAACAATTCATAAACATTTAACAAATTAAAAATTCATAAACATTTAACAAATTAAAAATTCATAAACATTTAAAAAATTAAAAATTCATAAACATATAACAAATAATAAATTAGCCAAAAAAACAAAAAACAAAAAATTGGGAACAGTTAGCAAAACGCTACTGCCCAGCCCGATCAACAAAAAAAAATTGATTTTTTTTTCGAAATTTACGACGATTAATTGTTAAACATGCTTAGAATATAATGTATTTAATAAAATAATAACAAAAGTTCATAGTAGAAAACCTTAATCGAAGATTGTTGTAGGGTTGTTTCAATAGAGTTGTACGCCGCTTTTTTTCAAAATTCGAGCTTAAAACCTTGCTCCTTGACTTGAATATACCGAGAATCTAAACTTTCTCGACGAAAATTAATAGAAAACGGCGTTATTTTAAATGGGGTCCACCTTAGAAAGCCCTCTAATGGCGTTTTTGAAATTTTTTTTGCCGGTGGAGGGGACTAGTGGTGGAACCCGTTGGGGTTTTATGTTGGGTCCTATAGCGCAGGATTTTACTGTGCTAAAGGAGAGAGGCAAATATCCTTTAGCGCCGTAAAATACTGCGTTAAAGGACTTAACCGTGTCGTTACGGTTAAGTCCTTTAACACAGTATTTTACTGCGTTAAAGGTACTTTTTGTACCTATTTTTTCTGGGGTATTTTGGTTCCGGACTCCACCTTCGACCTGCTGCACCTTGCGGTCCAGGTTGCTGAATCCTTCATCCATACTGGCCCTCAGACCGGCACAGTATCTCTGAGCTGTCTCAGTCCACTGGCATCTGCTTCGAGGTCTGTAATACGTTTCCTATGATTCTTTTGTCCCGATACCATGATTGGAAACGATACCCGTCAAAACCTTTTCCCTCGTCCTATAGCCAATCCACCCCTTGGCTCTGATACCAAATGTTATGTGACGCCTTTTAGAGATTATGGGAAAGGCAAAGTAAGGCTAAGTAACCGACTTCCGTGTGATCACTTTCTGCCAACTTAAAATCCTCTCTGCACGTTAGACTAGATTATCAATACCGTGCAGAAAAAGCGCATCGAAACAACAATTTGCAATAAGAGAATTGAAAATATAAAAGCTTAGTTGTATTAACAGAAAACTTGATTACAAGAAAGCTAGGTGTTCGGGGGGTGGGGGGGGGGGGGGCACCTCTGCAGAGATTTGGTTACTTGCTTACTTCACCAACTATACGCCCTTATATATGCTCTTAAAGAAAAACCAAAGCTACAACACTAGACATAGCTAAGTAGAAAATCATAATGCAAGTACAGGAAGTAAAACTAGTCTATATTTGCATCAAAAGAGACCTAGACTAATACAAAGTAAAAGCAGGTCCGTTGGCGGCACTTCGAAGGGCTGCGTCTTTGTGTCGTGCATCATGACATTGCCGGGGGCGCGGGGGCTGCCGAGCATGTACGTTAGCTGTACGCGAGCGTTGAGAGAACTGTTTACGGACAGGTATTATAGGCACTTCGGCTATTGGGCATGCGCGTGAGCAAGTGGTGGGTCGACATAGGCGCATGTTCTCTTGTCGCTTGGCGCGACAGAGACGTCAGGGTCGTCCATGACACTAGGCGCTAATGTGATGGCCAAGGCATCATGGGGTACGACCAAGGTGTCATAGGGCATGGCTAGAAAGCAGTCCATGACAATATTAATGCAAAATAGTACACAGAGGAAAGAGAAGGGACAAGCATGTAAGATGAAGGTTCCTTTACAATTTTATCACATCCAAATTCTAAGTCCAAGTTTAAAAACAATACTTGGAACTTAATGGTTAAGCATTAACTATCCTAAAGTGGAGGTATCTCATGATATGTAACGATCCGTTTGGTCGTTATTGAAATTCTCCACGAACCCCGTACAAAAGTAAAGTTTCGCATTATAAAAGGGCTAGGCTTATTAAAAAGTTCCGCGTAAAATTAAAATCGAGGTCAAATTCATAGAAGTCAAATTGTGGGCCCAGGGTCAAGACCCTTCACCGCAGTGATCCAGAGACAGCCGCAGCGAGTCTGCAGCAGCGAGAAGTCCATCGTTGCAGTGAAGGAGCGTGGGCCAGACTCCTATAAATGCCTTATTTCGGGATTTTGTCCCACTTGACTCCAAAATCTTATTCTAAACCGACTTTTGTGAGGTTTCTTAGATAGAGCACCGGAAAACTTCGTTAAGGTAAACCTCCAAACATCGTTTTTGTTAACAATTCGTAAAAGAAATTCTTCCCGTAGATAAACTTGTTCCTCAAATTTAGCATGTAAGATTGTTGTGTAACCCTTGTCCTCGTGTTCATAAAATTCCTAGAGTTCTCAGTGCACGCACGTTCGTGGTAGCTGCTCGGCGTCGAAGTAGGTTATGGTTTACTTGAGTTAGACTTTGATAATAGACTTTAATTAGTGAAACGTATATATGACGTAGAATTGGCAGGAAAAATCATGATTAGGTCTTCAGACAAGAAGTTCGGTTGGACATACGATAGGTTGACATTGTTAGCATTAAAAAGGGCTTGTAGCAGTGAGAAACTTAGCTAATTATTCTAAGAGGGATATGAGTGTTGCATGTGTATCCATGGAAGGTCTAGAAGGGTGGGGCGTGATGCGGTTGTAAATTGGTCTTAGTACAGGTTGGATTACGACATGTTAGGTGGCGCATGCTTTTCTATAGTAATTTATGTTATGGGTATGCATGATTAATATCGAGTTCTAGTATGACTTGTGGTAATTCAATTAGTACATCACTGATGCTGGCATCACTCCGTGTTTATGATTTGATTATGTTCGACTAAGACATTACGGATAATAGCTCGTAATGGAAATTACTAATAATATATTATGATGGAAAATACTGATAATAATTGAAGATGGAACATATACATCTACGTAAGGCACATTTGACAAGGGGTGACGATGTAGCCTTGTTGTGAACTCGTGGTCCGAGGTTTGTTTCGGAACGAGTGGTACATGGACACCATGGGTCCCCTGTAGGTTATGACTATTTGGGGAAAACATTACCATTTAGCATGTGTGTACATGGTTGGTGAGAGACTACATTTATTTCATTGTACTTCCGTAATTATTTCCTTTTTGTATATACATTTATATTCTGTTTGATGGTGTTTGTGAGTCTTATGGCATCGTATTGAGGTATGACTCACTTTCGAGATTTCAAGAGTTGGATCCTTTCGTGGTAAAGTAATTATGGCTTCTCATGCATTTAATGTTTACGTTAGGAAAGGCTAAGAATGGAATACTTAAATTGGGAGTTCCGTTGTTCATGGGTTGTTGATATTTGTATAAGGAACAATCCATAAGTAGATAACAACTGAGGGCTGTCTAGAATCGTATTATCATTGTGTCTACCGGTTAATTAATAAGTCTTTATATTGTGGGAATAAAGGGGAAATGTAATGAGTTCCAATAGGACGAACCGGTATGAAGAGTTGGTCCAATTACTTATCTTCAAGTTACGAATGTCTGAGAGTCTACGAGAGAGATGAGGCCGTTGGGTTATGTTATTCCTTATCATGCGATTATGTAAGTGATAGTAATAGAAGGGCTCCGAGTAATTTCATGATGCATTATTATTTAGTGGGAATAGCTAATAAGTGTAATCGTTAATTAACATATATGTTTATTCTGTTTAATTTTAGATTATATTGCGTGAACTAAACTTAGTCGGCCTATGATGCTTACCAGTATGTGTGGTGTACTGATGCTACTCTTGCTACATCCTTCTTTTGGGGGGTGTAGGTATGTTTTAGGTTATTGTTGAAGGTTTCACTAGTTGGTTGACGGACATCTCCCTACAGCTTTGCTCATCTCATTCCAGGCAGAAGCTATGTCATTTTATTTTCTGTCTATTCCTTGTATGATAGACGCTCTTGTACATGTGTAGACTAGATCCCGGGAAATGGGAAGTTTTCTCTTGATTTTACATAAAGGATTATGATGTTTTCTACCTATTACTTATGTTATTAGTTACATAGTTATAAAGACAAGTTTTTAATAATGGGTTGGTTGGTAAGATTTCGCCTACTAGGTGATAATACGGTAGGTGCCCGCGCGATTCGTAATTTGGGTCGTGACATGGTATCCATAGCCTTGCTTGTTTTTCGGCCAAATTCGGATTTCGTTTTGCTTCTCCTGATCATCGAGCCTGATCGACTCGACTCTTTTCCCTGTGATCTAACTTATTGTGAATAAATTATCAAGAATCAGTTAGCTTATAATTTAATCAATACCTCTAATCTTATCTCATTCAAGTAATCAACCTTAATCAGGCACAATCAATCCTCAAATGACGTCAGAATATCAATCATTGGCCCTATGAACTAAACAGATCCCTTGTAATACTTTCAGGTCATTAACTTAATTTTATCTACGTTACAAAGTAAATTATCATCCTAAAGATCATTTAGCCAAAGTTATTCATGACTTAATACTAAAGGATTAACTACATTTTAACCAGCAATTAAATATCAGATGATTGATCAAACATTTAGTAACCTAAATACTTAGCCCAACCCTAACCAAACACTAAGCAGGCTAACTACAAGCCATAACCTAACACACGGGTCGACGAATTAACCTTCATACATACAGAACCAAACTAACATTCATAGAAACACATAAGTAAATGCTAAATTTAAATGAAAGGAGAAAGTATTACCTTTCTCAGTGCAGCCTGGATCGAGATTTGGAGTTGGGGATTTCCTTGAGCTTCTCAAAACTCGTACTCAGCCACAAATAAAGAAAATTAAAAAATACTAAAATAAGCTAGTTAAAGGTTCCGGCTTAAAGCCAAATCCCTAGGAAAGCTAAACTTCAGTCGAGAAATCTCAATGGAGACTTCAACTGATTGAAAACTTGTCCGAAGTGGTGGAAATGGGGTTCTTTATATAGAACCCCAAATCCTAGGGTTTTAATACTCAAATCCGATGTGGGACTTGTGAATTTGGGGGGAAAACTCTTCTTGAATCCCTCCAATGTGTAAAGAACCAATAGAAATCGAGAATTGGAAATGCAATGAGACAAAAACCATTAAGGCTTCGCAGTAAAAGCAAAAGAGGGGCGACCTCACCTCATTCTTGGCTGAGATAGGACGGAGAGAGGGCAAAACATTTAATGCTTTGCTCAAAATGGGCATGCATGCACTGGCCCAACTTTGCATAAAATGTAAAGGTTTAAATGAAAATTGGCTAGTTTTGCAAATAGCGGTCATAAATTAATTTAAAGGTTGAGTGATATCATTTCAATTGTAACCAAAATTAACGTAGAAATCAAT
The DNA here is from genome assembly GCF_029784015.1 of Lycium ferocissimum. NCBI lineage: Eukaryota > Viridiplantae > Streptophyta > Magnoliopsida > Solanales > Solanaceae > Lycium > Lycium ferocissimum. Next base: position 14,277,078 of record NC_081350.1, read on the forward strand.
TAAACTTTTCAATCATAACCAAATTTGAAAATGGTTAAAGCTAAATTGATATGAAAATCGAGACACAATTGATTATTTATTTGATTAATTAAATTTCTTGATTTAACGGAGTAAAATATTTATCAATTAATCACTGTTTAGTTTAAATAATTGTTTACACTATCTTGACTTTGAATCTAATAAATATGTTTAAAAATCATAATTTACGTGGAAAATATGTAAATTATATACAGTGATATACTTGATGACATTTTGCCGAATGAAATAGCAAAATGCCACCGAAATAATTTTGTAATATCCATTTGACTTTGAAAAGCACATATTCTACTCTGTTGGTGATTGAAGAAGTCCGACTAATTAAATAAAATTTATGGAGGGCAAAAACTAGGTGTCAACACATAATAAATTAATTAAAAAGAAAAAAGTAAGTACTACATCCTTATTGGTTGTTAAGGAAAATTATAATTGATGAAAACTCTCCGCTAACCCACTTTGATTAAAAGCGGAATTATGTCTTAAATCATCGGTCTTCTCTCTCTGCTTATTAAAATAGAATGACATACTTCGTCTACCGTATTGTTAAAAGAATTTACAAAGGTCAAGAGATAGAAAAGAAAAACTGATTTTCTCATGAACACAAAATCAAGTGATTTCGCTTAATTCAAGTCAAGAAGAATGTAATGGCTACTTCGAATATGTTTTCTTGACTGAATTACTAATATTGTAGGTTTACGTGTAAAATATTATGTTCTAACGAATATGAAATTGTCGATAGGATTATTATGTTAGATTGTTCATGAATCAAAATCACAGTCTAGCTAGAATTGAAAATCCTTACATGTGGTATCAGAGTTAGTTTTTTTCTTAGATTAAGCATCCTAAGCATTATTGTTTGACCATTATGTATTTCTACAAATTGTATTTGGTAATAGACTAATATTCTAGTACCTGAAATACATAATTATCCTCCTTATCTAGTCCTATTTGCCAACTATACGCCTAAATATTGTGGGGATTCTAAAAATTATATTTGGTAATAGACTAATATTCTATGCATTTCATCGTTTTTTGCTGACATGATTAAAGAGTAATTTCACTCTTTATGAAACGTGTGAGAAGAAGTAAAAATACACCCTTGACTGGAATATAAGCAGCGTTGATTTCTATTTTTGACCGATCAAGCTTCACGACTCCATTTTTTTAAACTTCATCTACCAAATTTTCTCTATTCTTTCAATCATAACTTCTCGATCGTAAATGAAACCTAGATCACGATGTAAATTTATTTATGATTGAAATTTCACTGAGAAACAAATTCTTCAAAGCAAGACAATTGAAGAAAACAATAAGACAAGTTTATGATGATTACATATAAGATAGAAGAGGGAGCTGGTGGAGAATCGCTACAAAGAACTTTGAAGATTGAGAAACAAGAAGAGATATATTAAAAGAAAGAATTATTTTATAGAAAATCTTAACAATCAATCACAAACTGCAAAAGGCCCAGATCATAGCCTGGAGTGAACCGGAATTAAAAATTAAAAATAAAAATAAAGAGTAAGCAAAAAAATGTGAGCTCTCTTGCACTATACGGACAGCTTTTTGGCGATAGACTTGAGACATATTAGAATAAAGCGGTTGATTGCTCAGATTGATTTCGTTTTTAGTTAGGTACAAAACTTTTTCTTAACCATCTATCTTTATATACTGAGGACTTATGAGTAATAGAATTTTTAGCCCAAAAAATAAGATAAGAAATGTGGAGAACAACTAAGTGTGCGGACAATTCCAACATCATTATCCTTAAATACTTCATTGACCCTGACCTTGTTTTTCCTAAAATCGATCATTTGCTAAAAAGTTTTGCAAGAAACAAAACCAACCTCTGGATAATGAGCCAGAGTGAGGATGACCTATCTATGATATCTCACTAACCAGAAACGTAACTCTTTTATCTCACTAAAAATTCTTTATTTGAATCATAAAAAACAATATCCAAATTATAAAAGTTCTTAATTTGAGCTATAAAAGAATTAGGCCACTACCATTATTCGATAGGCCTTTTTAAATGTCGCCTTTAAACTTTGTCTAGAAATTTACTTCAATCACAAAACTAGATCTTTTTCCTACTGAGTCTAATATACTTGCCATAGTATTCACTATATATTACTTTTAAGCGTTTTTCTTGACCTTTTATTCGTAAAGTAGGACAAGAGGGTATTGTTAAGTTGGTTTTAAATATAAGCAAAGGAGAAATGAGAAAAATGTTTTCGAGATTATCCTCAATATTAGGGACAAGCTTTGATTTCTTAGTTGATGGCCTGGTAATAGTTTTGATTTAGGGTGTGTTCAGTATGTAGGAAGATATTTTTTAATTTTCTCATGTTTGTTTGGTCAAAATTTTCGGAAAACATTTTCTTTTGGAAAACAAGTTCCTCAAAATTAGGGAAAATAACTTCCCTAATCAAATTAGGGAAAACAAGTCAACAATTGACATTTCACTAACTACCCTACCACCACCCAACCCAACCCCCAACCACCAAACCCCAACAACTCCCACAACCCCACCCACCCTCCCCCACCCCAATTTTTTTTAAAAAGTTTTTTAATTTTTTAATTTTTTTTTTTGGATTTTCTACACCACCCATCCCCCGCCCTCTGTGGACCCCCCCCCCCCCCCCAAAAAAAAAAAAAAAATTAATTCATTTTTTTAAAGAATTTTTTTTTGGAAAGTTTATTTAAAAAAAGTTTTGGAATTTATTTTTTATTTTGGTTTTCTATGACATCCCCCCCCCTAGCCCAGCACCCCCTCCAAAAAAAAATAATTTCTTTTAAAAGAAAAAGTTTTGAAAAGTTATTTTTTTAAATTGGGGTTTTCTACTACCCCCTCCCAAAAAACAAAAAAAAAAAACAAAATTATTTCAAAAAAGTTTTGAAAAAAATTTCTTTTTTTGTTTTCTACACCCACCCAGCGACCCACCCCTTACCCCCTCCCGAATTTTCTACTTCATATTGAATTTTGCCTTTATAAAAAATTTATAAAAATGAAAAGTTTGCGTGGTTAAATTTGGTGTGGGGTCGTAGTTGGGGGTGGGTGATGCTGGGGTGGATAAGAATTTTTTTTCATTTTTTATAAAAGTTAAATAAAATATATGAAATAGAAAATTTGGGAGGGGTTGGTGGGTGGGAGGGTTGGATAGAGCGGTGGTGCGGGATGGGGTTGGGGTGGGTGAAAATGAAGTGGTTGGGTGGGGGTGGAGGGTGGGTGGGTGGTGGGTGGTGGGGTGGGTGTGGGGGTTGGTGTGGTATGGGGTGGTGGGGTTGGTGGGGCATGGGTGGTATTTTCCGAAAAATATTTTCTACCAACCAATCGAATATGAGAAAATAAGTAAGAAATTCACTTATTTTTTATTACCCAACCGAACACGAGAAAATAAGTTGAAATGCACTTATTTTCCAAGAACATATTTTCCTCCGTATCGAACACACCCTTAGAGATTTTTTTTTGGTGGTTGTTCAGTGGGTAGTGAAAAAAAAAAAGAAGCAAAAAATCACATTTAAAAAAAAATATGACATGCATAAACATGTGCAGTGCATGAGTTTCACTGTCTTACTGAAATCGGTCCTGATCTCATGGGGTGATAATTGTTTTATTTTAAACAAGTCCGAAAATCATAGAATTCCGCAAAATTAAGGTGTGTATTTGAATAAACAAGACAAATTGAGGGGGGTAACTAGTGTGTTTCATATTTCCTTTCAAGCAATTGAAAAATAAAGAAAGACATCATAATTGAAAGTCATTGGGTTCGTTGTTGTTGTTTATCATAATTGAAAGTCTGACATTTTAAAAATATTTTAAAGACCATTATATCTTTTAATAAGTACAAATAACATGAAAATAAAAGTAATTTTTTTACTCAGTATTGAATAATTAAAGCAAAATTTTAATATTAGCAATAATATAAATAACAAAATGCATCAAGATAATTTGAAGCTCTACCAAAAAAGTGAGGCTTTGAGATTGAGAATAAAAAGAAAAAATAAAAACGAAATGAGAACAAAGGAGATTTATATAATTTTATTGCTTAATTCTTTAATTACTCAAAAAATACATGTTGTAATTCATATTAATTAAGAGTTAATTTTAATATTTTAAAAATATATGCAATGGAAGCGTTGATTTATTATCAAGTTCAAAAGATGAAGGGTATTATTTTTCAAACACAAAATATTAAGGGAGTTAGGTGCAATTTATTTGAAGGTTCCCAAAAATAGTTCGGTAAGTTTGTGAAATGTTGTTTTCACCATCTTATTTGTGTAATATATTCTTTTTTAGAAAAAAGAAAAGAAAAAGTTTTCAGGTCCATTATATGCGTGACATTCTTGTTTGAACTTTGAACCCGTAAAAGCGGAAAACCAAACACACCCCTAGATAAAAGGGAAAACAAAACAAAAAAAGCACTCAACACACACAAAATGAACAATAAGAGTATTTGAGAAGGCGCCCAAAACAAGTGTCACTCAATTTCAACTGCGAATGACCCTTTGATCCTTTCTTTTTTGTGTTGTTTGGTTTCAAATGGACCTTCGTCCCAGACAGAGGCAACCATTCTCTGGTTTTACAGAAAATGAGGTGCTTTTCCTATTTCAAAATTTTGTTTCTTATCTTAAAACGCTTTTTTTAAGGTTTGGCTTTTGTGGGTTCTTGGGGAAATTGATGGATATGATGTTTTCTATGTGTGTTTGAATTTTTCTGTTGCATCATATAATAATACTAATAAATAAAATGAAGTGTCCTTTTCTTTTAAATCAACTTGGGCATGCATAGTTCTTTAACAGCTATTGTTGCATGTAAAGACCATAGTACAGTGTTATTTGGTACATGTTGTTGGTGGGAGGTAGCAGGTATATTTTGTGGAATTAGTCGAGCTGCGCTCAAGTTGTCCGGGCACCACATTTGTAAGAAAAAAAAAAGACGCTTTTTTGGCTGAGGTGGTAACAAAGAGCAATTTTTTTGTGAACCCTTGTTCACAAAAGAGCTTGTAGTTGTGTGTAGCATTTTATTTTTGTTGCAGAGTTGAAATTCCATTTCCTTTTCGCTTAAGCTTGAAGCTTGTACTGGTTGCTGTTTGGGTGTCTTTCTATATTGTCCTGCTTATTCGCTGGTCTAAAGCATGAAAATGATTTCTATAGTCTGTAAAAATATGTATTTGTATCATGCAGGACAATTGGTTGCTATTATAAATTAGAAGTTATGTCAAATTTAGCTAAAATGCATAAATTCCTTTTACTATATCAAATTTTTAATTTAGAAGTTGTGGTCTATAAACAGTTGTGCAACCGGTAATACCATATGGATGATAATGTTGAGCCTTAGAGGCCCAATTTATCTACAAGGTGAATGGTGTATAAATATACATATTAAAATGAATTTACATTGGTCAAAATAAAAAATGATCACGTCTAACAATGGATGCGAATAGCACATAAAATGAGAGAAGGTTGCTTGGATGATTTAGTCATGTATATCTATATGCACCGTTTTGTACATGTGACAATATGATGATTGAAGGTGATAAGAGGAAGAGAGATCTAAATTAATGGAGGGACTGTTTTACAAGATCTACAATCCTTTGGAATCAATGCAGACTCAACTAAGATCAAGCTTGAATGAAAGCAAAGGGTAATTATACCATCTAGTTTGGATTAAAGCTTAGTTGTGTTACACTTATATTAGGTCCGATGTTTGCTAGGAGTCTTTTTAGTCTAGTTAGATGTCTCTGTCTCCGTGTAGGGTTCAATGTGAAGACTTAGAGAATCCTAATTTCCTTAAAAGACTACGTATTGAGTATGAGAATAAAATAGACCTTAAATAGAGCGAAATTAAGCATGCCTTGCTAATTTGGGATTTTGGGGGAGGTTATTGATTGGTTTATAAAACTACCCATTGTGCAAGATCTTCTAGAATGGCCTGCTTGATTACTTATATTTGTGCTTTTGGTCATGGTTTATTGTAATTGTGAATTTTGTCATTTCTGCCTGCTTACTTTGTGCAATGAGCACTTGTGTTCAAACCTACTTGGCTATTTGCTCCTTCGAGGATTCGAGTCATTTTCTGGAATTGCCCTATTGAGTTGCACTTAGAGCATTTCGTGGTTGGTTTTTCTATGTCTAGAACCATTATATGGCAACGGTGGTGGGATTTTTTAAGTGAAGAAAAAATCTCTTGAATCAAATTGTGAATTGGACCTACTTAGATTCAGTGGTTGTGGTTCATGTCTTGATTGTTACTTCACATTGTGTTTTATTTATATTGAGCTTTGAGAAGGGGTGAAACTTTATAGGAGTATTACAGATGCATACCTTTGACTAGTCCTCCACATCCCTTTGGCTTCTTTGGACATTATGAATTATTCGTTATTCAGAATTGCAACATTAGCAACACATGTTGGAATTAACAACTTTTTTTTTCAGTTTCTCTCTTATGAATTGCAATCTTTTCATGTTCTCTTGTTATTCAAGCAGATTGAGAAAATGGAAAACTTACTTGAGCAATCAGGAGAAAAAGTTTTTGACCAAAAATTCTGCAAGAAATTGGCGCAGGATTTCAGGTGAGTTGCACTTTCTGCATCAAGTTGTGTTTCTTGTTGAATAATCAACAAAATTGTTTTGTATGAATTTGTCTTTAACACATCTTTGGCATTTTTCAGCCACTCTAAAGGTCGTGCAGGAAAACCGATCGTGAAATGGACCGAGGTTCATAGTTCGATGTACTTACTCCAGGATCTGATATTCTTGGCTGAATGTCCTTATAAAACTAAGTTGTACTATTTCACTTGAATTTAGGTACAAACTTGGTTCCAGAACAGGCAGAAAAGCTGTCTCTCAAACGATAATTCAGCAGAGGCCAACAGGAAACTGCCTGATATGACAGAAGAATGTGCTTTAGATGAAGCAAATCAAAAATGTCATATGCCTGAAGGTCTCTGCTGATCTATGTCTACCATGAAAGTTGATATCTGACATAATGGTTAGATGGAACATTGTTTTGCGGGTGCAGAAATTGCCTTCTTCATCTACTTTCCTCCCTCACTGACCATTAAAATGTTAAGAGTTGAGACTAATACACTATAAATGTTACTCTCTTGCAAGAATTTAATAATGCATACAAATTAAGGTTATCTGATGCCTTCATATCCAATATCACTATTCAGTAGTGTAACTGGATTTGTTTGTTTGTCTCATTTATATGGTGACTTCTCCTTGAAAGGTTCTTAAAGTTACTTCTCATGAATAGTACCTCAAACACCAAGCAAAGAATTCAAAAGTTTCAGTTGCAAACAATTTGTTCTGACAGCTGTATGATCTGTGATAATTCTGCATGAGATTGAAAATATATTACGCCTTCTATCTTCTCTATCTATTCATTATCCTCCCTGAATTGCTGTTGTTTCACAAGTCCTCTCAACAACAACAACAACATACCTGGTATAATCCCCACCGAAGGACAAAATTATTTTAAATTCCTTTTGGGTCCTGTTCTTTATGTCTTGCTTTTTTCTCAGTTTTTTTTGTTCATTAAGCTACTGAGATCAAATTGTGTTCTTGTCAATCACTTACATCAATTCTAATGGAAGGTTTAAGATTTATTTAAAGTTACATTCTACTCGCATTGAATATCAATGGCAAAAGAGATAATTTTTGGTGGTTTCCTCCATCTTAATATGCATACTGCTTTGAGGATCCAGTTAATGAAAATCTTATAACTAATTGCCAAATAAAGAATCACCTAAGGATATGTTTCATTGTTTTGGAAATCAATCTGTTTATCCAAATGATTAGTTCTACTTATGCTTCCTTTATTTCTAAACCTGCAGTTCTTTTGTCAGAAAACTGCACTCATATAATCCGACAAATTCTTCCAGGTAAAAAGGTTCCAGATCTGTCAGACATAGAATTTGAGGCTCGGTCTTCAGTAGATGGGGCATGGTAAGCCTACATTAGCAAACCAGAAAGTCTTTAACTCATTTTTTTCAATAGAAAAAGTACTGGCTACACAGCTATTTTAGCACTAACATTAAGATGCATGTTCAACCTTTTCTGCATTAAGCCATTAAAATGAGATCCAAGAACAGTTTGGATATTTCTGTTTCTAGACTCTCTTCTTTGACCTGTAAAAAGAATCTAAAAATAAAGAAAAAGAAAAAGGAAAGAAGAAAGTTTCTCTTTACTGCTGAGCAAACTACACTGACACGATTGTGAAGTCAGTAGCTCAAAGGATTCCATCAGAATGATGTTACTAGAAAATAACGTCCATTTTCACTATCTTACTTTTCTAACGTTTGTTGTTAGAAGTTTTCTGCAATACACTTTTTGGTGCTTTTCCCTTTGATGGTGGTCAAGGCTGGTTGCAAAAAGTTTTACTTTTTTTTTTTTTTCCGGGTGGGGGAGCTACATTACAATCCTCCCTTCCTGTAAAAATGCAATATGGTGGATATTAAGGGAAATGTATTGAAGTTTTTACACTTTATTCCTTGACCATCTTTGATGGCTAAAACTGTCCAAGCCCTTTTATTCATCATTTATGGCTGAAAGGTAAATAAACATCTGAGAATCTGTCATATTCTCTTAGATCATTGAATCTTGTAGGGCTATCCAACATATTGTTCCTTCAGAGCTGATAACAACTATCCAGTGTCTTAGAGGCTTTTGCTCCAGAATAATGTTATTCATGAAACTAATGGTTTTAGATCAAAATTGGTATCTTGAGTGCAGGTTTTTTATTTGGGAGCAGTTTCATGAATTTCTTATTGGACAACAATCACGAAATGTAGTTTGATTAGTTACCTGTCCATTCAAAATTGAAATTCAAAAAGATTTTTTCTTTGTCAAACCTTAATTCCCAACAGTCAGGCCCACATAATTAGCGGTGGTGAGAATCTGCCTCCGCCTTTCATAAAAGGACAATAAATTTTTTGCTAATGCTTTAGTGATAGATACCTAGTAACTTTCACTTGAATCAATGCATTCGTTGTGGGGTTAATGAAGTAAAATGCTTATGGTGTTTGACAGGTATGACGTTGATACATTTATCTCGCACCGGTTTCTTAGCTCAGGAGAACCTGTAAGTAGTTCAAATTGGTCAAATATGCTGCTTATTTGAATGAGATGTTGTTAGAAATAGCACTAGTTGAACTGAGGAAGTTGATGCTGCTTGACATTTTGTGGAATGCAGGAAGTTCTTGTGAGATATGTGGGATTTGGATCAGAGGAGGACGAGTGGGTAAACGTAAGAAAGTCGGTCCGCGAACGATCTGTACATCTTGAAAATTCAGAATGTAACAAAGTCAGGGTTGGGGATCCTGTTTTGTGCTTCCAGGTACCCCTTTCTTCTATGGAAACTTCTTTTCCTGTTGTTCTAGAAAAAGAGATCAATTAGAAAAGCAAATAACTTCTTGGGCTAGTTCCGTTGATAGAGCGTGTGAAAATGAGATCATAAATGGTAGAAAATATGGATATTCACTATGGCGGCCACTAAGTGGCAGATATATTTGTTTATCGCAGTGTGCTACAACTTTATACTTTGGTTTTTCCTATTTTCATTTAACTAGGAGAGTAAGGACGACGCTAGTTATGTTGAAGCTCGTATTCTAGAAATTCAAAAGAAATTTCATGACATAAGGGGCTGCAGATGTCTCTTTGTGATTCAATATGATCATGATAACACAGAGGTGTGTATTCATAACTCGAGAATATCTACCCATTATTTTTCATTTTGCACTAGAGATGAGTTTATGTTATCACATTTTATTCTTCTTGCTTCAGGAAACTGTTCATCTGAGGAGATTATGTTTCCGGCCAAGCATATTAGTGCGTCTGTGACAGATTTAGTTTTGAGTATGTTCGTTGCAGCCCACATATTTTGCCTTTCGACGTTGCACAGATTTCTACCTTCATTTGGCCAGTAGGTTTAGATGCAGCTTATTTTTGCTTCTTGTGGCCATAATTAATTAGACCAATATGCTAAATGCATACTTCTGCTGACAATCATATGCCTATTATTTCATATATCTGTGTTCTGGTGGTCGAACAATTGTATGTGTCAAAAACGATTCGTAGAACACTGTCAGGTGCAATTTCTGCTCAGTGCAGTTGCAAATTTTGGAAGAAATGATTCGAATATATAGAAGTGTCTTCTTGCAAGATGTGTATTGCACTTCTTTTTGTTCGAATTACTAGGAACTACTTGTATTAGAACTACTACGGATTGTAATAATTTTAGGTTCAATACTGAGTGCTTAGACCAGCATTTTCTTTTGTATTGATGCATATCTAAATATTATATATATATATATATATATATATACACTATTACTTTTGAAGAAAAGATAATGAACGTATAAAAATCATTTAAATATGTTATAAACAATTTTTTGAGTGGAAATATATCGACTTATCGCAAAATGTGGAAATGGTTGATCCTTAATGTTCACGTCAACAATCATTTATGATCATGTTGAAAGTATAAAAATCATTTAAATATGTTATAAACAATTTAAACACGAGGGTGGGTTTTTTGATACTTTTGCGCCGTTATCGGAGCAAAACCAACACCAAAAATCATTGCACATCCAACTAGCCCGACCTATCGCATTTACAAAATGAATTTACAATTAAAATGGTTGGCACAATTTAATTGAGTTGCACAATTTAAATCCACAATTTAATTGGCTACTTAATGGTTTTTCACGTCAAAAACAATCATTTATGATCATGTTGAAAGTATACATAAACTTAAGTATTCCTGACGTAATGTTTGATCATAAGAAGATCTAAATTACAATTTTTTATACGTAAATGAGATCATGAATTTCACAATTATCAATAACTATAATTTTTATGTTTCTATGTCAAAAGTATGACCTTGTAACCAGTACTTATACATTTTTGTCCCGTTGATACTATATTAATACGTAAGTCCATTTAATATCTTAAACTCGCCATCCACAATATGGGCCATGAGAACTTAAAAAGTTTAATTGGAATATTATACTAGAATATAAATTGTTAGAAGGGAGAAGGGGAGTATCAATGTAGAGACAGAAAATGGTTTTGAGAAATGAAACCAGCTTAGCTTTCATTACCCAACTGGCTATGATAATTAGCTACAAAAGCAGAATTAAGCTAGCCAAGAACCTCCTCTGACTAATTGTGTACTACACTCCACTTCATATCTACAATGTACAACTAATTGCGGCTACCGATATTTTCAGTTGGGTGATTTCTTGGATAAGATGCATGATGACCAATCTGCATCCCAAAATATAATCACCTTCTCAAGCGTTCTGATGTAATGATGTTCATCTATAACCCAGTCTAGGTTGATTCTTGATGTATCTTACCCAGAGGCGGACTCAGGATTTCAGCGCAATGGGGGCACTATTATTTTTAGTACATCAATTATTAGCTACAAAATTAGGCACGCCACTCTTAAAAAACTTATTGATTACAATAGCAAAGTACAAACTTCAATATTATCAAATATAATTAATTTGGTATTAATATAACAAAAGTACATCATCAACTCATACTTGAACTCGATGCGTTTTCATTTGAAAAATAAAAACAAACACGACTTTTCAAGATCTTTAGTTGGTAATATGATAAAATTTTAGGGCTTAGTATAAGATGATACAACTTTGAATTAAATTAAATCTATAAAGTTATGTATTCCTCAATCCCTAGTAATTAAATATTATTATATACTTATATAATAAGTAATCTATATTAATCACTAAAAAAGAAGGGAAAGCTTTACCGTAAGAGAAGTCCGAATCTTGGCTCGAATTCGATTGCCGGAGAAATTAATGAATATCAACAATAGATTCGACTATGAATGACGTTCCTAACTTAGTGATTTGTGAGAAAATTGATAATGTAAGAAGGGTTTGAGAATGGAGAAAGCCAAAGGAGTTTCTTTTTGCTTATTACGTTGGGAAAAGATCTTTTGGAATTTGGGGCTTTCGCGGGGAGGGATTTAATGAAAAAGTAAAATGAGAAGGGGACTAAATAATAAAAAGATTAAAAAAAAATTAAAAATCTGCATTAAATGCAGGTTTGTAATATAAAAAAAAAATTTGTAGGAGCCGAGATTTGGACTCTTGAAAATGCAGAACTCCTACCACCGACTACTTTAGCAATTATGTTTTGAGGGTCCTTTTAAAATATATAATAGTTTTTCAAAATATATAAATATTACTACCATTTAGAAGAGGGAGTTTGGCATGACGTTGTGGACCCCTCATAAAAAAATAAAAAAAAAATTTTTGGCCCCCATATTAATCAAGCCCTAAAAAATTAAAAAAAAAAATTGTAAAAAAAATTGTGAGCCCCATATTAAACTTAAAAAAAATTGTGGGCCCCATATTAAACAATATCGAGTATTAACAAAAAGTGGAACCCACCACATCCAAAATCATGGGAAAAAAAAAGTGGACCCCATATTAACAAAATCAAGCAATAAAAAAGTGGACCCATATAACAAATCAAGCAATATTGAAAAAAAAAAGTGAATCCCATATTTAAAAAACAAACCTTTTGTTAAAAAAAAATGTGGGCCTTATTATTAAACGATGCGTATTCGTAGCAAACACTAATATAATAAAGTTTTAAATTTGGTTATATTAATGTGGGCTAAATTATATAGAAAAGGTGGGGTTGGGCAGTGGGCCCAAAAAAATTGTACATATTTTAACAAACTAATATTTTTTAAAAAAATATAGGGGATTTTAATATTTAAAAACAACTACTAATATTTAAAAAAAAAAAAAGCTTACATATTTTAAACAACTAAAATTATTTTAAAAAAAATTGTGTCCGTATTAAACGGGTAAAAAAAAAAAAAAAAAAAAAAACAAGTGGAACCCACACATCCAAACTAGAAAAAAAAGTGGATTAACAATTCAAGAATTTTGTAGGAATCCTATATTAAAAAAAAACAAGAACATACTTAAAATACAAAAATCTTAGAAAATCAAACAATTAAATCAATAATGATGGATTTATTGTCACATACGTATCACAATTAGTGAGAGCAAATGAAATTATTGTACAACAACATACTTAAAATACTTATATATATATAAAATAGTGGAACCATCTCCAAACTCACGGGAAAAAAATGGACCCCATATTGACAAAATCAAGCAATATAAAAAAAAATAAAAAAAAAGTGAGTCCCATATTAAAAAAACAAACAATGTCAAAAAAAAAAAAAAGTGCAGACTTTGTATTCGTAGCAAACACTAATATAATAAAGGTTTTAAAATATTAATCGTGTTTTGAACATAGTCTCTATATATATATATGCATAAAAATAGTCAAACTAATAATGTCCAAAGGTGGGCCCCATACTAAATAACATCAAGCAATATAAAAAATAAAAATAAAAAAAGGAAGAAACTATATAAAGCATGGGTTTAGACTTGCTTCATCGTCAATCCGTTGTCCCCAAAAAAAAGGTGGGCCCCATACTAAATAATAGCAATTAAAAAAAAAAAAGGAAGAAAAAAATTGGAACTCACCATCTCCAAATTCATGGGAAAAAATAACCGGACCCCATATTAATAAAATCAAGCAATATTAAAAAAAAAAAAATTGAACCCTATATTAAAAATATAATATATAAAAAAAAAAGAAGTGCCTTTTTATTGTAGCAAAACACTAATGTAATAAAGTTTTAGACTCATCAATGTTATATTAATCGTGTTTTGAACATAATATATGTATATATATTATATATAAATAATTATAATAATGTCCGAAAAAAAAAAAAAGTGCACCCATAAAGGGTTGACCGCATACTAAACAACATCAAGCAATATATATATATATAAAAAAAAAAAAAGTGGAACCCACCATCTCCAAACTCACGATAAAAAAAAAAAAAAAAAATATTAATCAAAATAAAAAAAAAAAGTGAACCCCCATATTAAAAAAAATAATGTAAAAAAAAAGTAAGTCGTAAATACTAATATAATAAAGTTTTAGATACGAAAACTACAATGTTATATTAATCGTGTTTTGAACATAGTGTATATATATATATGCATAAAAATAGTGCAAATTAATAATGTCCAAAAAAAAAAAAAGCACTCCACATTAAAAAATCAAACAATATTCATGTAATTTCAAAGTATATCTCATTGAGTCGATAATGATGGATTCGTTCTGCGTATGTCAATCCATTAATTGCAAATGAAATTAAACTTTTCTTCAAAAGGTTAGGTAAAATCATACAATTTTCTTTCTTTTTTATATTGAGATCTAATCTAGCTATTAAGCATTTGTATTTGCTATTCAGTCATGTCATTTATTTGTTATGTTTACTAAAATAAATATACTTAAAATATTTATATTTTAAAATAAGATAAAATTGAATTACTTTTTGTTTTTATTCTTACTCCAATAAATGTGAAAAAGAGATTAATGTCGTAAAAAAAAATATATCAAATGGAAATCAAATAATGAATAAGGTAAAATTAGTCAAATTATAATTCTAATCGGCGTTTTCTTAAAAAATCATGCAAAAGACAACATGACAAGTAAAATGAGCTAAATCGAGAATATTTACCAAAAATTAAAAAATAGTATTTCTTGATTTCTACTTTGTTTTGTTTTAAACATGTAAAATTAATTTAATAATTTAATTAGAATTTCCAAATCAAAATTTGACAAAAAATAATAAGTATTTTACACTTTTAAATTAATCGAATTATAAAAGTATACGAGCTTTAAATATTGCTATTGTTTATTTCAAAGAAGGAAAATAGTTCTTTTTAAACAAGTCTTCTCTTTTAAAAAATATTAATAAATTTGCCGATTTGTATTCGTAACAACCATTAAAATAATAAAATTTTAGATGTCTATGTTATATTAATCGTGTTTTGAACGGACGATATTTTTCATGTATATGTAGAGTTTTTCCAAAGTTACGGGGTCACGTGTCCCCCACCCTTCAAGCTGGGTCCGCCCCAGAATTCTTACCACATGTAATGGTACATCACAATTCACAGTGAGAATCTTTTGGGAATTGGGATATGCTTGAATTGGCTTAAGCTCTGTACAACAAAGGAAATGTCTTAACTTGTTATAGTCAGGTACACTAGCTTTCCAATCAGCATCTAATATTAATATGGCAATATATTCTCTTATCTTCCAAGTCGTTGTCATCTTGAGCATCAAATTGCTTGTCATACTCTAAGCTAGTGAGTTTCTGATTTTGTTTCAAAGGGATTGGGACTAGTACTCCTCCCCCTAACTCGCATTATGAAATTAATTCCAAATCAAATCTACTTTTATTCATAAGTATTCCCTTGACCTCTTAAATTAAATAAAAAACAATCCCAAAAAGTACAATAGTGATCCAAAATGACTTTGGCCTCTTGAATTAAGGACCTGTAATCAATAAGTCATCCACATAGACTAGTATTATCACAGTGCCACTGCCATGTCTTTTAGTAAAAAAAGAGTGCTGATTGTGAACCTTGACTGAATGAGAGTTGTAATAAGCTTCAAATTTCATTGTCTGCTTGTCTGTTAAAAATTACTATATAAGGATTTAAGTAGCTTGCACATTTTGTTCTCCCCTAGCTATCAAAGCCTTGTGACAAGATCAGGTACACTTTCCTAAAAAATATCCCCTTGAAAGAATGCATGCATTATAAATATTCATTTGAACTAGTGGGCAAGCAGCATATTGAACAGTAATCGAAACAACACTTCTCACAGTAACCATCTTCACTACAGGAGAAATGTATCATGATAATCTGATCTCTCTTATTGCGTAAGACCCTTGGCTATTAGTCTATCTTTAAACCTCTATATACTTTCGTCCGTCCTATACTTCAAATTATGGATCCTTTTGCAGCCAGTGAGTGTTTTACCTACCGGTAGTTTCACTAGTTTCCAACTGTGACTGTCAATGAGGGTCCAATAATAGAAGGGAAAGTGGAGACTAGAGAGTTAAGCCCTGTAAAAGGGAGATAGGAAAGAATAGCTTAAAGAAGCAGAAATAGGATATAGAGTAGTAAAGGAATGGACACAATATGTAAAGCCAAATAGGGGGTCTGGTAGGTGTATCAAACCTTCTTAATGAAACAACTTGAACAGGTGAAGATTTAGACTCTGAGGAGAAAAACACAGTTGAAGATGAAGTAGAATAAGAAGTACCTGAATACTTCCTCTATCCCAATTTATGTGGCACTTTTCGTTTTTCGAGAGTCAATTTGACTAAACTTTGAAGCAAAAATGGATTAGATTATCTTAATATTTTAAGATTAAAATTTATATATTTGAAAACTACATGAAAAGTGTTATAATAATTTGCAACTTTTCTCATATCAATTTGGTGAAAAAACACATGTTAAAATATTAGTCAAAGTTCATACAGTTTGAATCTGGGGAAACAAAAAGTGCCACATAAATTGGGACAGAGGGAGTAAGGTCGTTTGGTGCATGGTATAGGCTGGGATATCCCAACACTAGTTTTTTTGTATCAGGATAAATTTATACCTTCTACCAAACTGAGTATAAAATGAAGCATAGTCCAAAGGGTGGGATATCCCACCTTATCCCACTAAGGTTGAGATTATTTTAACCCCGTGGGAGATGGATAAATTAGTCCTGGTACTATAATCCTGGGATTATAATCCCGGGATAATTTAGTCCGCGTACCAAACGACCACTAAGTGTTAGAAATATCTTTAGAGTATCATGTGCATCTGCACAAGAAGTAGAAGGGCATGTATCATATGTGAAAGAACTAGGTGAAAGGGTAAAGGAAGAATGAAACAGAGGTGGTGTCGAAGAAGAATTATGTGGCTGCAAAAGAGCAGACTTAAAGGTGTTTAAACTGAAAAGAAAAATTGATTTTCTAAAGGATCAAAGAATGTTAAAGCTTGTATCTTTTCTGAGTATATGAACAATCCATTAAAACAGCAGGAATCACTTCAGAAAGAAATTTATCTGAAAAATTTGGGTTAGTTGCATGGCAGACATCCAAACGCCTTAAGATGGTCAAGGAAGGACATGCACCATGAAATATTTTATAAGGAATTTTTTTTTGATAAAATTGTAGAATGGAGTCTATTGATTAGGAGAATGAGGGAGGACATATGCATCCCAGAATTTAAAAGGAGCATGAGCTTGAAATTCAAGTGTTCTTGCCACTTCTAAGCAAATGGCTCTACTTACTTTTAGCCACTCCATTTTGTCGTGGAGTGTGAACACAAGAGCTTTGACGAACTATGCCAAGACATGTAAAAAGGTTTGTACATTGAATTGAAGAACTCAAGACCATTATCAAATCTTATGACTTTAATGGAAGCTGAAAATTGAGTTTTAACTAGAACAAGAAAGGTTATGACAAAGACAAGATAATGGCATCACTTTTCATTCTCATCATCTAATCCCAGGTTATTCTAAAGTAATCATCAACAATTGTAAGAAATAACTTGTTGTTATTCGTAAAGTAAGTCGATATCGATCCAGAGAATAGTGAGAAATGTTCGAAAGACTTAGAGCAATAAGCAAATTCAAATTGGATGAAACTATTCAAGGAAGTGAAAATCAAGATGGTTGTTGTACTAAACTAAACGAAAAGTAAACAATTTGTGATGGGTGTTTTTGTGATTGGGAATATCTTGACAAAGGTTGTAAGAATTATCGAGATGAGAGAAAAGATCTAATAAACACTAGCGAAGTTGATCTTGGAACAATTCCACCTACTTTATTTCGGGTTACTAGTTGACGGGTTAATTATACTTTGTGATATTCTCTTCGGAACTACTCACTTTGTAATGTTACTATAACGCCTATAATAGTGTAAAGAGGGTAATAAAAATAAATCGAATGGAAGTAGGGCTAAAATCTACCTCGGTAGCGAATCGATTAAATCGACAAACTCTATTTATTCTTATTACGTGCGGAATTCCCTTTCTCAACAATTCCCGCCCACACGTATAGTGTCTAACTATTCCAGATAATCAAACAATTAAGATCAAGAATAAATAACAGCTTAAAATATGGAAAATCAATGATAATAATTGTCATCAAATCAACTTTGGTCTTTCGCCACAACCCTAGAATTAAGAAGTTTAGCTACTCATGAATCAATCATAGACAAAAGAATTCATGAATAACCTAGGGTTGAAAAAGATGAAAAATAAAAAAACTAGAGAGAGAAAGAGAAGAAGCGGCTCACAAATCCTTGAATAAATCCCCCGTTCGCAAATAAAACTCTATATAAGTCTGGGTAAAAATAAAAAATAGAAACCAAATCTATCGAACGGAAAGCCGCATTCCCGGGCTTTTCTCCGCATCGCGGAAGGATCCACGCTTGTTTTGGGGCTTCTCGCTTTCCTTCCGGAAGGATTGATAGAAATCGAAGAAAAGCGGGCCGGTTCGTTTTTTTCTCTTTTTGTTCACGAATCTCCTAATCGTCATATAGCTCCAAAAAATTCAAAGCCTGAGCTTTTCCATCGTTTGTCATCTTCGTACCTACACACGTGAAATATGACGGCATCATGAACGAATCATAAGAGTAGGATGTAAAATGACACGAAACATAGATATTTGTGCCAAATATCATTGGGAAGAAACAAGCAATAACCAAATTGCACGACGAGGTAACAGCGGAAGAAATAACCAAGTCTAAACTTCTCACACTCTCTCACAATAAACACTAGCACAAATTTTTACCAATCTCAAGCAAAAATAAATCGAATGGAAGAGACACCAAATTTACGTGGTAAAAACCCCTCTCGGTGAAGAGAAACATTAGACCTTTTCTTATAATGTGTGTTCTCCAAATGGCTACAACAACAAAGCCAAGAACGGAGCAACAATACATAAAAGATAGCACCAAAACTAGCGAAGAAAGGAGAGAAATCACCCCCAAAAATGTGCTACTATTCGTACTTGAAAACTGGAGCCACAGACCACGAAATCCGATCTTCACCGTTGAAATCGAAGAACCAAACCCCCAGTTCAAATTTTAGCACGATCAACGGTTAACGAATCAGAAAGCATTTAAAGTGGACTGCTGTAGCAGAAAATTTCGGACGAAAATCCTTTCTCTCTACGTTTTATATTATATAGTTCTTTTATGTTCTAAAAATAAGAAATTGATCCTATATATAGAGGAAATTTTAGGCAAAATTAACTTTCAGTTCAAATTGGATTGGGTTTTATTAAACCTAACAAGAAAGTAGTTACTCCTTTATCCTTTTAAGTTCATTATGGACCTACACATGCATAAGTTAGAAAAGAGATACAATTTTCTTGTTGCTAGTAGGAATCTACTTGTCTTGCTAAAGGGCAAATATTACAAGACAATGACTTCTTATTCATCAAATAATTCTTTAAGGAAGTAATTTTCTATAATACTACTACTGAAGCATAATCAAATCTTTGATGCCATATTAAAAAATGATCTGGAAGTGTAGATGATAAATAGTGTTGAGTGGGGATTGGAATTGATGATGAAATTATTGACATATCAGGTGTAGATGATAAATAGTGTTGAGTGGGGATTGAAATTGATGATGAAATTATTGACATATCAGGTGCTCTGGCAGGGGATAGACTTCTTGGTAGGTTAAAGTACGTAGTGAACATTCTTCTCTTTATCAATCCCCCTCATTTTAACATTGCAAAGGTCTAAAGACACATTTATCAGGTTAGTAAATAACATAAACACTTCAGTTCTTCTAGAAACTGAAAATAGATTGTAATTGAAGTGTGGAACATACATCACATTAGTTAACTGAAGATCAACAAGTAAGGTAAGTGATCCCATGTATGTGATAGATGTAGTGTAACCACTTGGTAGATGAATTTTACTAAAATTAGGTGAAGCAAGAACGGGATAAGTTAGAAGACCCTGGCTAGAAACCATGTGATTTGAGGGTCCAATGTCAATCTTTTGAGATTAGCCTTTGTGGCTGCAGATAATTACATATTTGAACACTTAATTATAGGCGTTGTCTGTTCACTATTAATCAATTTTAAGAGCTATTGATAAATTTCTTAGAACTAAACTTAAAAAGTTACAATTTCGTCAATGGCGAAACATAAAATTTCATTGAAAACTGTATTCACGAAATATAAATTCGTCCACATCTCAAAAGTTTCACACTACTCACTGGTAACTTTTAATTGTTGTTCATGCCAACTCAGACTTCAACAATCGGTAGCTCTGATACCATGTTGAGAGGGAAAAGTGAATCTATAAAGGAGCTAAGAGAAAGGGTATCACGTGGAAAGGGAGAAAATAATTTTGAGAAATGAAATCGACTTAGCTTTCATTACCATCACACATTAATAAGGGAGGATAGCAAAATTTTGTAGACCTCAGAAGGGTTATTTAGAAATTTTATATCTTTGATGGTGTGAAGTTGTCAGCATATAACACATGTTGTTACATTTTTCACGCATATACCAATGTTGTACTCATTTTTTTTTCTTAAACCTAAACCCCACCTGGGCCTTTGTAATTGGTGCTCCAGTTAGTAACTTTGTACTATCTCTTCTTGTTCCTTATAGATTACTCCCTCTTATTTAAAAGAAAAAATTACTAGGCATATCTACCTCTAAGAGATAATTATTGATAATAACTACTATTTAATTTATTTATATTTCGTAGCTATAGTCATTTTGTAAATTACGCTTCGTAGTTATACCAAATGCATAGAGTTATTCCACCGTATCAAGCTTCTTCCTCACCTCTCTATCTCACTCTCTCTTCTCCCTCGCCTCTCTCTCCTTTCCCTCTCTCCGGTGCCATCTGGTGGAGGAAGTCCACTGATAGGCGTTATCTCGCCAATGCCCTCCGTCGGCTCCTGCGGTGCCCTCGTCGACCCTCCCCGTCTCTCCTTCCCTAGTTCTTCACGGTCACCGCCGACCCTCTGTCAACTCCTTCGCCGCCATCGACCAGTCCATCTCCTCCTTCTGATTCTTCATCGCCATCAACTAGATCTAAACTCTTTGCCGCCAACGACCTGATCTAAAAGAATCAAAACATGTAGATCTCTTTTTTATGCATTTTTTTGGCAGATCTGTATGAAATATAATCTATCTTTTGAGTGTATTCTTCATTTTATTAATGTAAATATAGTGCGAATACATTATTCAAAAAAGTCGCATTTGTATGATCCACGGTGGAGTTGTTGCAGATCTGTATGAATACAGTGTATCTTAATTATTTTTTGAGTAAATATAGTGTATTTTTAAAGGATTTGAATATATTCTTCATTTTTTTAATACAGTGGTATTTTATATTTAGCCAGAGATCCGACCGGATTTGATTGCACTCTTCGTTTTTAAATACAGTGAATTTTGCATTTTAATCGGAGATTTGACCGGATTTGATTGTATTCTTCATTTCGTCATTTTTTGAACGTAAATAGAGTCGAATACATTCAACCTTGCTACGTCCGGTGGCAACCTTGATGATCATAACTCGAATACAGTCAAAGGAAAGGATACATCAGTATATAAATACACTAAAATACACAGCTCCGTCATGTATTTAAATGCACTGGAATACAATCATTTTGAATACACATGTATTCAGAGAAATTAAGGTTGCACCTATTCAAATACAGTCAAATACACGCGACGTTAGATAAGGTTGGATACAGCTGAACAGTGTGTTCAAAGAAACTCAAATACAGCGAATTGCTCTAAACGAGCTACGAAATATAAATACATAAAATGTAGCTACGGATTGTTAAAAGTTTTTAAAAGGTAGTGATTCCTTTAAGTTGCCCTATTTAAGAAAGAATGTCCAATTAGCCTTTATTTTTTGATTAAAAAAGAGTGTTCACGTACCAAATCAAGAAAGAACTTACCTTTTTTCTTTTTCTTTTTCTTTTTAGATTTGCCCTTATTAAGTGTTAAGTGACTAAATCCCAATATCTATTTAATTAGAGGTAGTTTAGTCAATGTACCTATTTTTACCTAGGAGTTAATATTTTCTTAAGGTGTGTGCAAATTACTACGTGGACACTCCTTGAACCGGAGGGAGTATCTTTTACATTATTTGTGTGTTACATTTTGGTAAAATTTAGGTAATTTTGGAGCCGCATTTCGTACATCTTCGTGCAGTTACTCCCAATTATACTGTCATAGTTCGTTATAATATTTCTCAATTTTCAAAAAAAGGTCTAATAAATAGGGGTTACTTAGTAAATAACATTTATTGTTTTTTCTTAATGAGTGTAAGAAGACATAAAACGACAATTGAAATAGGATGGCGAGAGTATTTTCTTAAGTGATGTACAAAAAATAAACATGACATTTGAACTCATAAGTTGTGATATATTTTCGATAATTAATGCACGTAATACTAATTATATTGCAATCAATGACTATACGTTACTCATTTATATTGTATTACCTCATAAGTTACAAATTGTGTTGCTTAGTATAAATAATAGAGCATAGTTCTTCATTGCATGCTAAAGTTACTTTTCCTCTCGTCATTCCAAAATCTTTGCATAAAAAGTTCTCTTCTTATTTTGGCTGTCTTCTTCCCGTTATCGGTATTTTTGTCATATTACGCTATTTTCTTTTTAGTTCTCCAATCTTTGACTCTTCTATAATCGATATTATGGTTCACTTTTTCACGACTAATTGATTTTGTTTTTGAAATATAAAATTTATGTACTTTTTTATGTGCACGGAAGTTGTTGCAGGTTGAGAGGGAGGGTAAATCACGAGACATTGAAAATTTGCAAAACAAAAATAACAATCTCTCGAGGTAATATTTTTCGAGGCACATTGTGGTAGAATTTCTTTTATTTTCTTATTATGTTTGATTTTAAAATGACTCCAAGTTTCTGATAGGAGGCTACAACATCAGATGGAAAGAAATTAACTCCCTAAGAGCTTGAAAGTAAAAAAGATAAATGTATATGTTTTTTGGTAGTCAATATATGTACCTATTGTTACATGCACACATATCCTACTTCTTTTATCTCTTTTTAAAATATGCTAATAAAAAATGATGTTAATCTAAGTTCTACCTCTAATAATAATATTATGTTATAAAATAAAAATTATAAAGTAAATACACCAAAGACAAGTATTTAGAAAGAGACTGATATATTATTCAACCTATTACTTAAGAGAGATTTCATTGTATATATAACATTCTACAAATGAACTCCTATTTATATGAGGTAAATGGACACTGCTTGGTGCCCAAGCAATAAGGGTGACTTGGTGACCAAGTTCACTTGGTGATCAAGGAATCTTGCCATCCAAGTTAACTTTGAAGATATCTAATTTACAACACTCCCCATTGGATGTTCATTAATTAGATGATGTGCCTCGTTAAAATCTTATTAGGAAAAATCCTGTGGGAAAAAGTCTTAATGAAGGAAAAAGAGTACACATATCTAGTAATACGCTTTGAGAGGCCCTTTTTCATTAAAAACCTTACCAAGAAACCCCAAATGGGACAAAATCTTGGTTAAGGAAAAAGAGTACAAAACGTATTTACTCCCCTTGATTAAAGCATCACATAATTCTTGAAGATGATGTACTCTGATCTTGTATACCAACTTATCATATCGTTGGCAGAGCATTTGTGATCAGATCTTTCAAATGACCATTTGATGAACTAGTTGATGAACTGCATCTTCCTTTCTCAGATAGAGTTGCATCATCACCATATAATTTTGCTGGAATCACATCAAGTACATTCCTGGCTTGATTTAGCTCTTATCTTTGTATAAACTGTCATGTAGAACAACATGGTATGACAGTAACATGTCATGGGAATAGATAATATATCTGGATCGAACTCTTACGTTGATCAAATGAATGTCCTGTATATCCTAAAAAACTTGACAATTTTTGTTAGAATAAACACATTCATGTCAAGGCTTTCATTTGCAATATGCAATTGATCCTATTTCACATCTCTATATAAGAGAGAGATTCTATCATGCTTATAATTACAGCGAGATAGATAAACGCATCAATTGCACAAATATATGGTACTTCAGGACCAATCCAATTTCTCATTTCAACTTCTTTTAGCAGATAATCTACTGCTTTTGGAAACTCTTCAAGAACTCCGATAATATTCAAGTCATCATCAACTTGCACAACAATATGAAATATACTGATTATCATACATAGACAAGGGTAAACATGGTCATAATTGTACCCTTCGTTAATGAGTATTCATTAAGGCGATTTCAGTACATCAGCCTTGATTCATTTAATCCATTTAAGGATTATAAACAAGTTTCCCATGAATTTGTATATGCTTCAGGCATTTTTAATCCTTCGGAAATTTTCATATAAATTTTGTCAAATAAGCCATATAGGCTGTGACAAATTCTATCAGTATAAATTGTGACCTCTTCTGATGTCTGGACTACAGGTCCAATCGTTTACCAAGATGCATCATCTCACTTGGTAATTATTTTTATGTCAATATGCTTTAAGAGACGTAGAATTCTGATCCTCACAACCTTATGCTACCTAGTACTTGATCTCAACGGGCATGACAAAAATTGCATTCTACGCACCTTATCTTCGATGCATGAAACTTTAATCATCTGACATAATCTCATTAACACCTATCAACTTCTGAAACACATAATCTACATTGGAACCTTATCGCACGATCTCCCTCTTAGCTCAAAAGCTAACGTTTTAAAGCCTGTGGATCTCTTAAGCTAGTGATAAGTGGTCATCTAATGATTCTGCTAATTTCCTCTAAACTACTAATGACTCATTTCTTCGTCTTACTTCAAGCAAGTCTTACTTACTGGGAAAACTGGATTAATTAATTGAACGGGTTTCTAATGTACATAACTGCCATACTAGCTTGATCAGTCTTGGGGAAAACTTGTTTTCGATAACTCTTAAAGGCTCTTCTTCTAGGTTGCTCTTTTCTGCTTAGATGGTTTCTTCTTTCACCCATTTCTATATCGAATTTAACTTAAACCCTTCGGGTTATAATACGCCTTGGGTGTATTCAAACGGTTACCCACTCACTAGTATTAACTTGACTAAGTAACTCAAATCGTACTTCTACTGCTCTGCCGAAAATTTCTACTTCTTGTATCTACTCAAACTTACTTACTATGCTTCTTTTAACGACTTGCTAGCACTATATTCTCTAATTCTTCTCTGAGTACTAAAGTGAAACATAAGGTTATTTCTAACTTTTCCTGCTCATCTGAACTATAGACATGGATCACACTTAGGAAAATTTCATCTGTCTTAAACGAGAAATTAGAACAACTAACCCCAAACTTCCTATACACTTTCAAAATTATATCATATCATACACATCGGGGATAAATACTTAATAACATAACCTAAGAGGGAGCGTCATAGCTTTTTATCTCGCAGTAATATTTGCTTGTAATAATTTACTAACGTCATCCTCTCTATGTCTGATTTGAAAAAGCTTAAATAATCTAAAACTATCCCTAGAAATTCAATATTATCTACTCGTGGTTGACTTCATAACATGTTACCTTGTAGGGTCTTAAATCTGAACTATCATCCTTAGACAATAACTCTATGGTCAAAGAATCCAAATAAACTTATTCTGTAAGGTATATAATCTACGTGCACTACCATACCGAAACGTGTCTTTAAAATTGTACTTTCACCTGATAAATACACCATTTACCATTTGGCAAGTATTGGGTCTCAAATTTCCTTCTCACCGCTTACCTATTCGATAGGTTCGAAATTCGATGGAAAGAGAATGTTACTTACTGCTCTGAGCTTCATGGCACGAGTTAGAATAATTCCTGATGACTCTATCTGAAAGCAGCACATCGATAATGATTAGACATCTTCTTCATCCATTGAGACGAGGCGTATTCGGTAGAATGAGAAATAACACACGAGTCCGAGTGATTTCTGAGAACATAGCTCTATTGCACGATCAAAAGTTTAAAGAAGTGAGACAATCTTAAATGTCTTGGTGGTCAACTTTTTATATGTGTGGGCGCTGCACACATATAAAAGTGACCCCACTGTACACGATTTCATAGACTCCCTAAGACACATGAACCTAATGCTCTGATACCAAGCTTTGTCACGCCCTGAACCATGGCCTGGGCGAAACACGGTACTCGATGCCTTACTGCATGTGACTGAGAGAACCATATGGCTTGCTGAATCATCATGAGGCATAACATGAACGAAATATAGCATGTAATGTGATGAGCATTTATAAAACATGATATGTCATAGTATTTATTAAAATACTTGTTTAAAACATTAATGCGAAAATATCATAAATTGAGCCAAAGATGGATACACGACTCTGAGTATCTGACATGACACACTGACCAGGCTATGAAACCTCTAACTTGAGTATGAAATGCTAAACATACTTACTGGGACAAGGCCCCCAACATACCTTAAATGCATAACTATCACAAAAGAAATAATGACGAAACCAAAGAAGATGGGGCTCGCTTAAAGATGTACGTGGATGATCCTATGAGTACATCTAGTCGTACCGTAAGTCCGTACCGCATCGTGAAATGCAAGCCCCGAGCGATAGAAAGGGAACGTCCGCACTTTGAATGTATTGGTTTGTAAAAAAACTGAAAAATAACATGGGAGATAAAATAATAATGATAAGGGCGAAAAAGTGAAACTCGAAACCTAGTCATGAACATGAATATATATATATATATATATATATATATATATATATATATATATATATATATATATAACATGGTAAAAATATCATAAGTATGGAGAAAGCAATAACTTATAACCGATACATGATCCGGCGCATGCGTCCCGCGACGGACTACCTCGGTCCTTGCCCGAGGGAACATGAGATTTAATAAAATATGAAAGGATCCGGTCATTATGAGAGATCGTCCGGGACATGGGTGGGAGCGATCCTCGTCCTACGGTGGCTACGTAGTTTCGAGGCTATACGAAGCCCTCGTGATCGTAATTAAAGCAACTCCCAAAAACATGAACATGTAAAATAAGTGGCACTTTCTGCCTATAGTTTTCATGAATATAACTTGCTTGTACATGGATATCATAAATTATAGCTTGATTGCATTAACTTGTAAAACATGTATAGTATTTTCTTGAAAATAACATAATATATCATAAACTAGCATGCATAAACCCATGGAATGAGATATATGAATTTTTCATAGATTACGGACGTATTCTTAATAATCATAAAGAAATATTAAGAACTCAATGATGGAATTATAATAATTCATACATAATATAATCATGGACATGGACCTAGGGTTATCATGAGCATGGTATAGAAACCCTAATTTTCGTAAGTGATCATAATTTATGGATTATGAGGCGTGGGGAAGAATAATGATGTTAAACGCACGTAGATAGTAGCTCTACATACCTTAATCGCTTCAAGAAAAGTCTCGAATCTTTGAAGAAGAATTCAAAAAAGCTTTGAATTTGAAACCTTAAGAGTTTTCAACCGATTTTTGTAGCTACTCTTCGTGGCTCAAAGGGTACTGCTCCGGACCTCCAAATCCAATCTTCACCTTTCATATTTTAGACTTATGTGTTATAAACACTCAGTTAAAATTTAGGCTCAATCCAACGGTTAGATTATCGGAAAACACAAAATTAATATGGCTGGTCAGAATGAAACTCAACAGAAAAATACTAGAGTTTTTTCTAACTTTTTACAACTCTTGATTTTTGTAGGGTAACGGGATGGATGGATTTATTCTAGTCTTTATAAATGATAAATCTTGTAGAATACAAAGGTTCTTGATTAAAATATTTACCTTGGAGAAAACCTTAGAAAACTAGATTGCCAAACCAAATTCTTGAAGGTTTCTTGATTTTTCTTGATTGCAAGAATGAGTTTCTTGAAAGATTGAAGTGTCTAGGTTCTTTAGGGATGGAGATAGAGAGAAAAGAATAGTCTCTTAGGGTTTATAATAGTGTTATGGACCGTTTTCTTCATAAAATAATTAAATAGGGAGTCCCCAATTCAAGTAGGAAAAGGCTAAAAAACGTAACAAAATCTAAATTCGCTCTAACCGGCGTTAGTAAAATAGGCATAACCCTTAGCACAGGCTCTGTTTGAGCTCCACAAGATACCGTTGGAAAGCTTTCATGTTTTAAGTTTTCTTAAATTATCAACTAATCAAGGAGTTACGGGTACCGAAAGCGGTCTAGTCAACCACTTTCGTAATACGTACAAACTTTCAAATTTTTAGCTAAAACTCTAACGATGCCAGTCTAACATGAGTTCTAAGATACGGGGTGTTGCAGTTTCATATGCGTATTTCTTATCCGTAGTAACTTAAAGATATTCAATCTTCCAATCATTTGTAGTCTCAATATAATAACCAATTTTATTGCTAGTAAACTTCAGGTTTACTATAATCTGTGTTCCAATCGTAACGATTGCGATTTAGGACGAATGATGCTATCAAATATATCCTGTGCTAGAGACTTTTATTTATTTACCATACTCAGATATTATTTGGACACTGCTGGTGTCATGATACTTATAGATAAACAATTAGCTCTTCTGGAGCCCGTGATCATTAGTTTCTAGTACCAAATATTTTAGATACTTCTAGTATCACGGAAGAAAAATTGGTTAGACACTACTAGTGTCATGAAAGAAAATAATAATCAAATGGAAATTTAAAGACAATTTTAAACTATAAATTACGAAAAGTAAATGTTTAGCTCTAAACTTCAGTATATGAAATATCTCTTTCAAGGAGATTAGCCATTAACATCTGAATATTTTGTATCAAAGTGCAACCACATAGTAACCACCTCCTTCAGGAAAAGATACATTAATTTTTATTTCCCTCTAGGAAATCAATAACAACTAATTATAATATATCAATGTGGTTACAGTAGAAAGCATACTCTGCTCTCTTTTGCTTTAGAATGATACTTTATAAAAGTATTCAAGATGTTCTACGTACTACAGGTACATGTTGCAATGCCTTAATTTCATACCACAAAAATAACATGTATATTCTTTGTTAGTCGTGGTATTTCTCATTCACTTGGGGAACTGAAACTTGATTATTCAAATATGTTTGCAATACGATGTTCATCAATAGCTCGTTATTTTGCTCACGAAGACATTGTTTAAGAATATCTCTCGGATATTTTACCAATTCTTTCACTTTTAAAAAGGAG
>NC_081350.1:14306412-14316760 GCF_029784015.1 Lycium ferocissimum
TCCGGTTCGATTTCCAATGCACTCGGATGCATTTTCGAACTTGGGTTGGGAAATTAGAATTAAGGTATTGAGGGTTGACTCGGTCAAGGAGACCTCCGTTGGGAATTTTGAGGCCACGAGCGCGTTCGTACCATGTTTTTATGTGTGTCTATGTGTATGGTATGTGAGCAGATGGCCTCGGGAATTAGTCAGAAATCGGATTGAATTGTGAAACTTGGGTGAATTTTTTGGTCTCTGGTGCCCGCTTTGGCGGCACCCGCACCACAACAGCGATGCCGCTGGAGCGGTCCAAGCCAATTGGGCTTACCCGCTAAAGCGGTCGAGAGACCGCTGGAAAGGGCTCCACTGGGGCGGTCCCAGCATCGCCAAAGCCGGTGACGGGCAGTGGGTATAATTAATGAAGTGTTAAAAGCCTCTAGTCCCTCATTCAATACCATTATGAAAATAGACTCTTGGGATCTATTCTTGGAGACATTTAGTGGAGATTCTTGGTGGTAAGTTCCCCTAATCCTTTTACTATTCCATTAATCCTAATCATCTTAGGATTCCCCTTCCCTTATCCATTCCTTAGTTATGGAAGATTAAAAGTGGGTTTTGATGATTGTTCTATCTAGGCTTATTAATGATGAAATTAATGGGGTTTATGCTAGATTTGATGAATCTAAGGTTGTTAATTATTTGTTTTCCATTATTAGAGTAGAATTCTTGAATCAAAGAGCTAGGGTTTATACCCAAATTTGGGGATTTTGCTCCAATTCTGAAATTAGGGAATTTCAAGTTAAATTAATAATTAGTGGTTGGGTTATGATCACCTAGTGCTTAATTTGATATTTTGCTTTCGAAAATCCCATTTTGCCCTTATGGGCCCCGTTTTCGCAAATTCTAGGGTTGGATTTGATCTAAATTGAATGGTAGCAATATTAGTATCATTCTTCATCATTTTTAATCTAGATTTCGATTATGCTTAGACTACTTTGGTTCTGAGGGTCAGTGGAAAGGAAAGGCAAATGAGTGAGTTGTTGGTGTTTGCGGTTCGACCATCCAGGTAGGTTATGTTTTACCTTTCCATTGCTTGATTTAATTATTCATGTCGTTATTTATCGTTAGGTTGAGGGTTCTCTTACCAAGATGGGAAAGGTAAGTGCCTGCACAGCTTAGACAAAATAGGTCGTGACACGTTCACACAAAAGACCTATATGTTGTGATCACTCAGTTAAAATTTGGGCTCAATCCAACGGTTAAATTAGCGGGAAAAGCCAAGGAAACTGGCTGGTCGGAGGGAAATTTACAGCAGAATTACTAGGGTTTTGCGTTTGATAGAGTGCATCTAAATCAATCCTGTTTCATGATTGTACCAACCATTAAGTGTCTAGAATATAATAATAACTCTATATAATCCATTAATGATTGAGGGGCTTACCTTTTTGAAGAAATCCCAAAGCGTCATTCCAAATTAGACCTTGAATGGATTTTTTTTTTCCAAAATCTAGCGATTTCAAATAATTATTCAGTGTTAATCGAGTGTTAACCTAATATAATTGACATAGGGATTTGAATAAGAACTCACCTTAGGTGTTTGGTAGCAGCTCTGGTCGAAAATCCTTACATAAAACGTTTTAGGTTTGCATTTTTAGGTTATCATAAAGGCTTGGGCTTTAAAACCTAATCCTACAAGAATCAGGATTTCCATTTTACCCATCCGCAGTAAATTGGCCATAGCCTTGTTTACAGAACTCTGTTTGATATGGGCCTTTATGGATGGAAAGGTATTTCAATGGGCTACGACTTTCGTGTTTTGAGTTTTCTCCAATTCTCAATGAATTTTCGCGAAATCAGGCTAGAAGACAGACCTGCCGTAAACTTAGCCGTTTTTATCGAATCTTAAGCACCTTACTATTAGCCACCTTGCGACGATCATATCTCCTTGCCCCGATCTCCGATTGGCCTGATCCTTATATGCCTGGAAAGATACTTCCACGAACTACAATTTTTATTAAAGAACCATTTCAAAATTCTCAACTAATTAAGGGGTTATGATTGCCCGAAATAGGCCCCTCGGCAACTTTCGTAAAACGTTCAAACCTTCAAATTTTCACTGAAACTCTAATGATACGAGTCTAACCTTTCTAGTAAGATACTGGGTGTAACAGCCAAGCAGCAGGGTGCCATCGCGGTCGCGCCTATAGCTGCAGTTCCAGCTAGAGCAGTACCACAGACAGGTCGCGGAGCAGCTAGATAGGGGACTCAGGGTGCACAGGCAGTGGGTGGACAACCCCATTTCTTTGGATTGGCCAGACAGGATGCTGATGCATGTGATGCAGTAGTCACAGGTATTCTCACAGTCTGTTCTCATCCGGCATTTACTTTAATGGATCCTGGATCCATTTATTCTTATGTGTCCCCATTCTACGCTACTTGCTTGGAGCGAGTACTCGACTACATAGATGGGCCTTTTCTAGTATCCATCCCCGTAGAGGAGTCTATAGTGGTAGATCGAGTATATCGTGATTGTACAGTATCTACTCAGAGTACAAAGACCTTGTTGAATCTTCACAAGCTCCAAATGGTCAATTTTGATGTCATCATGGGTATGGATTGGTTAGCAGCATGTTATGCTACACTTGATTGTCGTAATAAGCTCGTTAGATTTGATATACTTGGAGACCCGAGATTAGACTGGAAAAGTACCACAGCCACTCCAAAGAAGCGGACCATTTCTTATTTCAAGGCTCGCAAGTTGATTAGCCAGGGTTGCTTAGGATTCATAGCCATAGTCCGGGATACTAGAGCTGAGGCAGCGGCTATAGATAGCATTCCGGTTGTACGAGACTAACCAGATGTATTTTCTGAGGATTTGCCAGGATTGACTCCCACCCGAGAGATTGAGTTTTGTATAGATACTTTACCGGGGACTCAACCTATTTCTATGCCCCTCATATCGTATGGCACCAGCTGAGTTGAGGGAGCTAAAGGAACAGATTCAGGACTTGCTTGATAAGGGCTTCATTAGGACCAGTGTGTCACCTTGGGGTACTTCAGTGTTGTTCGTGAAGAAGAAGGATGGTTCCATGCGAATGTGCATTGACTACAGGCAATCGAACAAAGTCACCATCAAGAATAAGTATCCACTACCCCGTATAGATGATTTATTTGACCAGCTTAAGGGTGCGATCTGTTTCTCCAAGATTGACTTGAGGTCAAGTTACCATCAGTTGAGGATCAAGAAGGAGGACATCTCCAAGACAGCATTTCGGACTCGTTATGGCCATTATGAGTTTTTGGTCATGTCCTTTGGGCTTACTAACGCCCCCGCAGCATTTATGGATCTTATGAATCGAGTGTTTAAGCCATTTCTCGACACTTTTGTTATAGTATTCATTGATGACATATTGTTCTACTCCCGTAGCCAGTTGGAGCATGAGGGTCATTCTAAGGCAGTGTTAGAGAAGTTGCAAGAATACAAGCTTTATGGCAAATTCTCAAAGTCTGAGTTCTGGTTGGATACAGTGGCGTTTTTGGGCCACGTGGTTTCTAAAGATGGAATTCTAGTCGATCTGAAGAAGATAGATGTAGTTAAGCAGTGGCCTAGACCTACTACTCCTCCTGAGATCAGGAGTTTTCTGGGCTTGGCTAGTTATTACAGATGCTTTGTGGCAGGGTTTTCAGTCATAGTAGCACCGTTGACCAGATTGACGCAGAAGAATGTCCAGTTCAAGTGGACAGAGGAGTGTGAGTTGAGCTTTCGGAAGCTCAAGACAACTTTGACTATAGCTCCAGTATTGACTTTGCCGACTGGTGATGGAAGCTATTCAATGTATTATGATGCCTCAATAGTGGGATTAGGTTGTGTTCTGATGCAAGGAAGCAAGGTGATTGCATATGCCTCCAGGCAGCTTAAGAACCACGAGAAGAACTACCCGAATCATGATTTGGAGTTAACAGCGGTGGTCTTTGCCTAGAAGTTATGGCGGCATTATTTGTAGGGGGAGCCATGTGAGATATTTACAGATCACAAGAGCTTTCAGTATATCTTCAAGTAGAAAGATTTGAATTTGAGGAAGCGAATATGGCTTGAATTACTAAAGGATTATGATATGACAATTTCGTATCACCCTGGGAAAGCTAATGTAGTGGTAGATGCTTTGGGTAGGAATTCAATGGGTAGTTTGGATTCTATTTCAACCTCAATCTAACCTTTAGCCATAGATATTCAGCAGTTGGCCAATAGTGGTGTTAGACTTGATGCCACGCCTTGTGGAGGGATACTTGTGTGTGTAGTTGCACATTCTTCTTTGATTGAGTGGGTCAAAGCTCATCAGTTCGAGGATCGCCGGTTGCTTATGTTACACCTCAGATTTTCGCACGTTAAAGTCAAATCATGAGTTAGTCGACACAAGTTCAAAAAAATTATGTTGAGGATAAAAGGGATTGATTTTATTAATAAAAATGGTTACAAGAGTCTATAAATAATATTAGTAAGTGGCGGAAGATTTGGAGGGTGAATGAATCAAAGAAGCATTAGTTTCGTCAAAAGTCGGCAAGTTGGGAATACGATAACTTGTACTTTTGGGTGAGATTAGGAGTGCTCCACATGCTAAGCAAGTAATGATATAAAGTATTTGAATTTTATAATGGTCTCTTGTTAAGTTTGGAAGTCAAACGAGTTGTAATACGAAAGTCGACAAAGAGCGTCACAAGTTAAGTTTGTAAATTTCACTGAAATTTGGGTCAGATGTCTCGGAGCGTTTCTCTCAATATACTTGTAGTTATGGGGTGATCCACCTACCAAATCGAAGGTCTACGAGTCTAGTTTCCAGATCATTTTACTGTTCATCGATACAACATCGGAGTAGAGAGATATTCGCGTTTCCGTCCAGGGACATAAACTGTCACGGGACCCCGGTTCTTCGCTTTAAATTGCCCAAGTATATATAGGCCTTTGGACGAATTTTTCTTCCATTATCTCACCATCCCCAACCTAGAAAACCCTCAAACCCTCTCTAATAAATCCTCCATCAATCTCAATCCAAACCAAGAGCAAATATATCAACTTTAACATGAAGAACAACATGGCAACTTCGAAATTGTGATTTCTTCACTATTTCACCTTTCGGAGGAAAACCTTGCTTTGAAGTAACTTGGGGTTTGAAGTGATTTTCATGATCTAAGGTATATTTTAACTTCCTTTTGATCTCTTTGAACTTCTACAAGTAATTGATCATAGAAATTGGTGAAAACCCCATAGAAGAAGCTCTTCTATATTTTTATGAAACTTTCATGAACTTAGCTTCATTCTTTGAGCCGTTTTATATGGTTTTGTTGTGTTGTTTGGGGTTATGGTGATATGGATGGGATCATATTGAAGAGGAGAAGTAGAAAAGTAGAATTTGGTAGCGTTTTACGGGAAAAATTCGCTACAAAAAGGGCCTATAAATTCATGCCCATGAGTTGCTCGATTAAATGTCTAAATGAAGATTTCTATAGGCTATGACCTTGGTTTTGATCTTGAATAGTCCGTATTATGTAGGAAATCATTCGTAAAGCGTTCGAGGACTTGGGAAACATATATAACTCCATCGATGAGGTATGTAGGGATTTCTCTTCTTTTCTTAGCATGACTAGAATTCAAATGAGCTTTCATTGAAACGTTATTTCCGTTAATTTGTGTCGACCACGTTCAATAATGATCGAGCTAATCTCTACTTCATATATGACTTGTGTCAAAGTACTTTCTATGGTTCCACATCTCTTTTGGTTAACGATTTAACGACCTTCCGTTAACTTGTATCAACCACATTCCGAAATAGTTAAGATCATCTCTTCTTATGAATAGCTTATATTGGAATACTTTCCCGCAAAGATGCGTATCTATTGTTTGTCAATTGAAGAATGATGTTCATTATGGCACTCTTCACGTCAAAGTTGAGGCAGTTGTATTTCCAATCATTTGAGTTGATCTTTACCTCACGTGTAATCCGTATCAAGCATATTTCCTTCTTTACATTTATGGTCTTCTTGATTGAAAGCTAAAGAACGTAGCAACCATAATGAAAATCGGAGGGTAACGACGACAGGTCACTCCGACTCTTTCCATGATATTTCTTCTGAGGTCAGTCTTGCATTGCACTTATATATATATATATATGTATTTATTCTCATTACCGAGCCACGCTATAGTCGGCCGGGTAGGCACTTATATGTGCACTTTGGACATGTTTCTTTCTTTACTGAAATGTGTTGTGGGCGGCGGGTAGGCACGTAACTTGTGCACCTAGATGTATTTCTTTCTTTACCGAGCCGTGTTGTGGCGGCGGGTAGGCACGTAGGCTGACATTGCCAGCGATCGGTTGGGAAGAGATGATGTTATGATGATGAGCTCACCCCGAGAGGGATTTATTATTGTTATATGATATGATATATGCCTCCACAGTGAGGAATGATTTTACGGGCATGCATTTACATTTATGTCATGATTATGGTCGCCCTCAGTGGCCTCGTTCAGAGTTTCAGGTTGTCTCTAGATCTCTTTCCATGATTATCCATATCTCTTATGCTTTTGTTATGTTTACGCTTACCGCCTTACATACTCAGTACATATTTCGTATCGACGCATTTTTGTCTTGCCGTGATCATGCCAGTGTACGGTAGGCAGTTGGTGTACCTTTCTCAGGATACCAGAGTTCAGCAGGGATGTTCGCACTCCACTCTCCGGAGTTGCTGGTCAGAGTCATCAAATAGGATGCATGCATGTGTATATATATATATATATATATATATATATATATATATATATATATTACGAGTACGGCTATAGCTACGTCGGGGCCACTGTCCCGACCAGTTGATGCATATTAGTGCTCTTGGGGAGCTTACGGACTACCGATTGATGTACGGTATTGTGTTTGGCCTTCTGCCGGCCTTCGACTAGTTGTCTTTCTTGGTTGTGGCCTTGTCGGCCCTAGTTATGCATATATGTATTGTTGGGCCTTTTCTCGCTGAGTTGTTATGATATACTTCTTACAATTGTTATTAAGTGGCCTTGTCGGCCTATGATTCACGTTACGAGTTTAGATATGTCACGGTTGGTTCGCTCGCCTTCGGTGCCGGTGCCATACACCCCCCAAGGTTAGGGGTGTAACAGCTCAGCTCGAAGCGGGGGAGCGAGGACGGACTAAGAGAGTGACTATAGACTCCGATGGAGTGTTATGGCATGATGGGAGACTATGTGTACCGGATGTGGGGGATCTGATATAGACTATTATGGAAAAAGCTCACAATTCTCGTTATTCTATACATCCTGGAGCTACAAAGATGTACCAAGACTTGAAGAAACATTTCTGGTGGATGAGGATGAAGAGAAACATATCTGACTATGTGGCTCGTTGTTTGAATTACCAACAGGATAAGTATGAACATCAGAAACCTAGAAGGTTAGCTCAGAATCTGGTTATTCAGGACAGGAAGTGGGAGAAAATCACTATGGATTTCGTGGTAGGCTTGCCACGTACTCTGAGGAGACATGATTCAGTTTGGGTAATTGTGGAAAGACTTACCAAATCCGTACATTTCATACCAGTTCAGACTACATTCACAGCAGAGCAATTAGCACGAATCTATCTATGTGAGATAGTTCGGTTGCATGGGGTGCCCATTTTTATCATTTCCGACAGAGAGTCGCAATTCACAGCTCAGTTTTGGTGGTCTTTTCTGAAGGCTTTGGGTACTACAGTCTCAGTACAACATTTTAACCGCAGACTGACGGTCAGTCGGAGTGGGTTATTCAGATCTTAGAGAATATGTTGAGAGCATGTGCCATCGATTTTGGAGGTCATTGGGATGAATAGTTGCCTTTAGTGGAGTTCGCCTACAATAACAGTTAGTAGTCTAGCATTGAGATGGCACCCTATGAGGCTTTGTATGGTAGACAATGTTGTTCTCCAGTTGGTTAGGTCGAACCAGGTGACAGGAAGCTTTTGGCTCCAGAGATGGTTCAGCAAGCTTTGGACAAGGTTAAGGTAATCCAAAACCGGCTCAAGACAGCTCAGAGTAGGCAAAAATCCTATTCAGACAAGAGAGTCCGTGATCTAGAGTTCATGGAGGGTGATATGGTACTTTCGAAAGTATCGCCCATGAAAGGTGTGATAAGATTTGGCAAGAAGGGAAAGTTGAGCCCGAGCTATATCGGTCCTTTTGAGATCCTGAAACGGATCAGAGCAGTAGCGTACAGACTGGCTTTACCACCAGCTTTATCAGGAGTTCATCCAATTTTTCATATTTTCATGCTTCGGAAATACTCTCGAGACCCGATCCATATTGTTCAGGTTATTGACCATAAGATGGTTCAGCTCGATCAGAAATTAGCCTACGAGGAGGCTCTAATAGCCATCTTGGACAAGCAGGTTCGCCAGCTGAGATCCAAGACTATTCCTTCTATAAAAGTTTTGAGGAGGAATCATCAGAGCGAGGAGGCTACTGGGGAGGCGGAGCAGGACATTCGGGATAGATACCCGCAGCTCTTTTCTTTAATTTATGTCAAACACGAAGAAGCCTCAATGCATATGTGAATTGGTTACAGGTATACTCTCAGAGCGTTCTCACATAAATATTGAACTAATAGATAAGGGATTTACATATTCATATTTGTCTGTTGACTCGTTCAAGTTATATTACTGTTTATTTTCTTTAGTTGAAATTTTTGCATGATGGTACGGGGTCGCCCGGTACGCCACTTTTCATGTGATTGATGGTATGGAGCCTCCCGGAACTCCCTAGTATATGTTGGTTTATAAATTATAATTGTTGGATGTTGTTACTAGCAGTTTTAAGACAGGTATGTAGACGACATTAGTCTTAATCACAGGGGAAACTCTGTCAAAATTTTGGTCGTGCTTAGAGGCTTGTTAAGACAAAGGGTTGCCAATACGTCCCTCTTTGTACCACGTGTAGAGTTTTTCTTACGTTTGAGGATGAACGTTATTTTAAGGGAGGGAGAATGCAACAACCCGATAATTTACGTAAATTTTAGAGTTATATCATTAATTATACCTTACTAATTTTAACGGGTTTCATATCGAAGCGGGATGAAATATAGTCACATTATATGCTTATATTAATTTTGTTAAATATTATTAGTATACATGTAAAGTCTGAGATAGTCAGTTAACTTGTGGCTAATGGGCTATTGCCACTTCACATAGATCGAATAATCAAGGACTTGGATATATTTTAAAAGGGAAGGAACGGGCTGAATAACCGCAATTGCAGCCACGTCTTAAAGAGGTTATTAGGGCATTAGAATATTACTGGTATTGACGAGAGAAGCGAACGGAAGGAATTGGTGTTGAGAGTTAGGAAAAGTGAAGTTATATTTGTTGTACCTAGGTATTGTAAATTCATTCTTTTCCTTAGTATTGATGAATTGAAATAAAGTGGCTAATACAATTAAGTCATACGGAATAATGCCAAGAATCTATCTTTAGAGGGGGGGGGGGGGATATAATGATTAAGGGAGACATGATTGTGTCTATAGGCCTTGGGAATAGAAATAGTATTTAATAATGGGCAATAACCTTTCTAGATTACAATTCTACTTTGCACGGGAGTTCAATTGGCATTAGCAAACATTGTGGAATTAAATTAGAAGACACAGACTTTGTACTTTATACGTTAAAACATGATTTATGTAACGAGAATATTTACCCATGTAACGCTTTAAGCCTTTGAAGATGTCAAAGGATTAAGGATTAATTGGCTAATAACAGGACACCATTAACGGACTTAGTATTCGAGGTGTCCTATAATTATGAGATTAATTTCTCTAGACTAATTTAGACCCGCTATTTATGTTTTGAATAGATTGAAGCTAGTGGATATTGTTTGAGGAGAATTGGCGTTTCAAGAAAGGTTTGTGTTCCGTTTATAAGGCAAGTGAGGCTTAAACTCTTAGCTTACTTGCTTTTCATAAAAATCATATGGTTTGTGTTGTATGTATGCATTTAAATCATTTAGTTCGTGTAAGTGGGCAAGCATGATCTAAATTGGATTATTTTTAAGTGTCTAAAGTAATGACCGTATGAGTCCTTTAGCGTAATTTCGCTTAAATAGATACTTGCTAGATATGTAGAGTTTTCAATTGGTATTGATTGGATGTTTGTTCCACTTTATCATATCTTCAGAGAGGCATACTCCAACAGGCCCTATTGATTTCGGTTGGAGGTAGATGCCAGAATTATAAGTGAGCCGGGTAAGATGTGGTAACAATGCCCACTAAGGGTAAGACATGGATAAATACAACTGTCCTGAGCATAGATTGATTGTGTATTTGATAGATGCCCCAATTTTAAGGACT
>NC_081350.1:14316860-14332723 GCF_029784015.1 Lycium ferocissimum
CATTCACGTTTAGGCTTTTATTTCCCGGACTTTTTTTAAAATTTTTATAAGGGGACTTTAACGCCGAATTTTATTCCCCCCTTTTATTATTTTAATAATGATGATTACTATTATATCTTATCCATTTATTATTATCATTCTAATGATTATTACTATTATAATAATAAAAATAGTTATACTTATTTTAATAACAGTAATAATAAGAGTAATAAATGGTTATAAAATAGCTAGAAATAAACTATTAAATTATAATTATTTAGGAAGCACGAAGAAATTAATTAGAAAAAAAGTAGGACAAAATTGGGTGTCATATAAAAAAAATAGAAAAAATAAAATAAATTTCTAAATCTCATAAAAATAAAATAAAACTCAAACATATTACGACCAACTGTCAGAACATACACTATACTTTGTGGTTCATACATAAGTATGAAACCCTAAAATTAGAACATTTGGACAAACAACTCGAAGATCATCTTGCTGAGATCTGGTAAGAATTTTTTACATTGGTTCCTCTTTCTTCCCCCACTTCATTATTACTATTATTAAAGACTGTATCATTTCACTTTAACACTGATGACAAATTTCTTTCTACGCTTCAAAAAGAATTATGATTTATTTTCTGGATCTGCGGATCTAGTTGTTGATTACTGGTGACGTCATATACCACAATCCATCTGTTTCAGTCATAAATGTAGTTATTCGCCACTCATTGAATTTCGTCCTCTCAATCTCCTAGTGGGAAAAGTTGTGTTCAAACACATAAAATTTCACCACTCTCCTAATTAACACTCAGTGTCACCAGTCTGTTTTTCTCCTTTCTTTATTCTAAATCAAAAGTTCTTGTTCACATATATAAAAGTTTGGAAGTTGAAACACTTTGGGTTTTCGTTATCACCATATCTATTCTAGTACTCCCTCTGACCCATTTTATATGAGGGTGTTTGACTGGACACGGGGTTTAATAAATATGGGAAGACTTTTAGAGCTTGTGGTCTAACACAAGCCTTGAATGGTTGTGTGGTTATAAATCATTTTATTAAGCGTAAAAGAGTAATTTTGAAGTTGAATTATTTCTAAAAATTTAGAAAGGTATCATTCTTTTTTAGACTGACGAAAAAAAAAAGAGTGTCATATAAAATGGGACGGAGAGAGTATTATTCTCTATCTCAGTTTATCCCAAAAAAAAAAGAAGATCCCATAACAATAAAGTGTGATTTCTTGACTTTTACTCTTGGATGGGTTACTCTGTTAGAATTTTATGTGGATTGTGATCACTGTATATGTGTACCAGCCTGGTAAGTCTTGAATCCGAACTTCATTTTGAACTTTTTAATGATTTTTTTAATTTGGATTTCTGGATTTTGTTGGTTCTTTTGAGTTTCTGAATTTTCGAGTTTATGGTTTTTGAGAATTTCTTGGTTCTTTTGAACTTTGTGGTTTATGCATTTATGAAATTTCTTTGTTCTTTTGGGTTTCTGAATGTTGGGGTTTATGGGTTTTAAGAAATTTGAGAAATTTTCATTTTCAGGTTGAAGTCATCATTTTGTTTCGAAGTGGAAGTACCATTTGCACTGTGGTCGTGAAGTTTTGGGTCTCTAGGATTGTATTTGCACTAATTTTTTAGCTCGGTAATGAGCATTTTGCTATAATTTTGGATGCCAAAAAAGGTGTGATTCCTTTATTTTATTATGAATTTGCAAGGGTTTGATTCCCTTATTTTTGAATGCGAAAGAGATGTGATTCCTCTATTTTATTATAAATTTATAAGGGTGTGATTCCCTTATTTTTTAATGCAAAAGGGGTGTGATTGCTCTATTTTATTATGAATTTGTAAGGGTGTGATTCCCTTTTTTTTTTTTTTTTTTTATGTGAAAGGGGTGTGATTCCTCTATATTATTATGAAAATGTGATTTCCTTATTATTGAATGCCAAAGGGGTGTGATTTCTCTATTTTATTATGAATTTGCAAGGATGTGATTTCCTTTTTCTTTTTTTTAATGTGAAAGGAGTGTCATTCTCCTATTTTATTATGATTTGCAAATGATAAATTTGTAACTAAGTTGAATAGTTATTTAAATTTGTAGGAGCCTCAAAGAATGTCAAAATGGATAAATCTGGAACTAAGTTGTACATTGGACAACCAAGTTCTGGTAGTCGTCTAAAGGAACCTTACGTTAAAAAAAAAAAAAAAAGACTAAGTGGTACTGTTGTTAAGCATTGGTTCTAATTTCTTAAGGTCGATGGATCGAACCCAACTTGCTACACTTTTGCGTCTTTTTTTCTTTTTTAATTCTGAAGTAGCGTTTTCCTTTTTCATTTTATTTTTAATTACCCAAAAGCACAATACACAGAATGCGAACAGCCAAAATACACAGAACAATGAACATCAACAAAAAATTTGTTTTGCTCTTTTTTTTTTTTATTATTCTAAATCAAAAGCTCTTGTTCTCGTAGCTAATAGCTTGGAAGTTGGAACACTTTGAGTTTTCTCCACCCCCATACATATGCTAGTATTATTCTCTAATCCCAATTAATCCAAAAAAAAAAAAAAAAAAAAAACCATAACAGCAAGGTGTGATGTCTTGATATTTATTCTTGAGTTGGATAAAATTTGATATCAACCGCTGCCCCTCTTTGGCAAAAATGTTAAAAGTGATTTCGGAAAACACTTTGTGTCATATAATCAAAAATATTACGGCCAAATACCGGGAAATTGTAACAACCAGATAATTTTTGAGAAAATTTTAGAGTTATATCATTAATTATAACTTACTAATTTTAACGGTTTCATATCGAAGCGGGTAAATATGAAATATAGTCACATTATATGCTTATATTTATTTTGTTAAATATTATTAGTATACATGTAAAGTCTGAGATAGTCAATTAACTTGTGGCTAATGGGCCATTCCCACTTTACATAAATCGAATAATCAAGGACTTGGATATATTTTAAAAGGGAAGGAATGGGCTGAATAACCGCAATTGCAGTCATGACTTAAAGAGGTTATTAGGGCATTAGAATATTACTGGTATTGAAGAGAGAAGCGAACGGAAGGAATTGGCGTTGAGAGTTAAGAAAAGTGAAGTTCCATTTGCTCACCCAGGTATTGTAAATTCATTCCTTTACTTAGTATTGATGAACTGAAATAGAGTGGATAATACAATTAAGTCATATGGAATAATGCTAAGAATCTATCTTTGTGGGGGACATAATGATTAAGGGAGACATGATTGTGTCTATAGGCCTTGGGAATAGAAATAGTATTTAATAATGGGTAATAACCTTTCTA
The DNA here is from genome assembly GCF_029784015.1 of Lycium ferocissimum. NCBI lineage: Eukaryota > Viridiplantae > Streptophyta > Magnoliopsida > Solanales > Solanaceae > Lycium > Lycium ferocissimum. Next base: position 14,320,157 of record NC_081350.1, read on the forward strand.
GATTACAATTCTACTTTGCACAGGGAGTTCAATTGGCATTAGCAAACATTGTGGAATTAGAATTATAAGTCTTGGACTTTGTACTTTACGTGTTACTACATGAAGATTATGTAACAGAATATTTACCGTAGCAGAACCGCTTTTAAGCCTTTGAATATGTCAGTGATTAAGGGATTAATCGGCTAATAACAGGACACCATTAACGGACTTAGTATTCGAGGTGTCCTAAAATTATGAGATTAATTTCTCTAGACTAATTTAGACCTGTTATTTATGTTTTGAATAGACTGAGGCTATTGGATATCGTTTGAGCAGATATTGGCGTTTCAAGAAAGGTTTGCGTTCCGTTTATGGCAAGTGAGGCTTAAACTCTTAGTTTACTTGCTTTTCAAAAAAATCATATGGTTTTGTTGTACGTATGCATTTAAACCATTTAGTTCATGTGAGTGGGCAAGCATGACCTAAATTGAATTATTTTCAAGTGTCTAAACTAATGACCGTATGAGTTCTTTAGAGTAATTTCACTTAGATAGATTCTTGCTAGATATGCAGAGTTTTGAATTGGTATTGATTGGATGTTTGTTCCACTTTATCATATCTTCAGAGGGGCATACTCTGACAGGCCCTATTGGGTTCGGTTGGAGGTAGATGTCAGAATTATAAGTGACCCGGGTAAGATGTGGGTAAATAATGTCCACTCCGGAAGACGGGGTAAGACATGAACAAATACGTACCGTGTCCCGTGAGCATAGATTCAGATTCAGTGTATTTCATGTCTTGCTTGTTTATGCTTCATGATTTCAACTTTATCTTCAGTGTTTGTATATATTTAATATACTTGTACTATTTAAGTGCTTTTATGCATTATCAGGAATTTCAAAGACTTGCCCCAGGGGTAAGCTGAGAGTGTCGATGATCTTATTGGGTCTGTTAGACTCACGCTTGTTGATGTTTATATGTGTGCAGGTGCGGTCAACGGCGACCAGGTAGCCGATACCTAATTATTTCAGCTTTCTTCAGTCCAGTTCAGTCGAGGTGAGCTACCATTAGATCATGGCGGCCTCTTCTTCTTTAGCCGACTTAGTAGTATTCCGAGTTGCGTCTCGTATTCTTGTATTTAGATTAGTAGTTCCATGACTTAGACATATTATGGGGTTTATGGGCAGACTCAGTATTTGTATTGCGTTTCTGCACGTCACATTATATTATAAGACTTGGAGTATTATTCTTCTTTATCTTTTAATTATCTGCATGATTAGCCTAGAGGATTTGCCTCATGGGTAGAAGCTCGTCAGGTGCCCTGTAGCAGCCTAAGTGTCAAATTTGGGTCATGACAAACTTGGAATCAAAGCACTAGGTTTGAATCTCGTTGGAAGTCATGGAACGATGCCTGGTCGAGCCTAGTAGATCGGTACAGAGATGTCTGTACTTATCTTCGAGGGGTTGCACGGGGATTTTAGGAAGAGTTTCCCTTCTTTCTCTCTTATCATGCTAATACAGTTGAATAAGTAATTAACCCTTTTCTTGTTCTGGAACAGATGGCAAGGACTCGATCTTCTGCATCTGCAGGGCGAGGAGGTGCACCAGTAGCACGGGGGAGAACCGGGTCACGAGGACGGCCTCCAGCATAACAGGCTGCTAGGCCTAGAAGTAGACCCCCAGCCGCCAGACAGGCACCCCCCGAGCTTCCGGTAGAGGAGGATATTATGGAAATACCAGCAGCAGCCCCAGTTGAGGGAGTTACAGTTTCAGTACCACCAGATCTGTTGGTCAGGATGGTTTCAGTTATGGAGGCTATTGTCTCTCGTTTAGGTAGGATTATGCCTCCAGCTACTTCTCAGACTCAGAAGGGAGTGGGTGGTCAGACTCCAGCCACTCAGCAGGTTGCACCAGACTTTCAGACACCACCACCTGGTTTATCCCTACCGCCAGTTGAGGTGGCAGCACAGCCAGCTGTTCACCCAGAAGGTGCAGCTTTGACTACTGTTAGGAGGGCAGGTGCTACAGATGAGCTTAGAGCTTTCATGAGTTTTGGACCACCGAACTTTGATGCTACCCCTGTGTCCGTGGGTCCTCAGAGGTTCATAGATAGGTGTGAAAAGATTTTGATGACTCAGAGTATCTTGCACACTCACGGGGTTGACTTCACAGTTTTTCAACTTTCTGGGTTGGCAGAGTCATGGTATTCTACTTTGATTGGTAGTCAGCGTACAGATTTGCCTCCACTTACTTGGACACAGTTTGTGGTGCTTTTCATGGACAAGTTCCTTCCTCCTACTCAGCGTGATGCTTTGAGCGATTAGTTTGAAAAGCTTCGTCAAAACGGCATGACCGGGGCACAATATGATATAGAGTTTACCAGGTTGTCTCGTTATGGTCTTGAGATCATTCCTACTGAGGAAGATCTAGTCAGGAGATTTGTGAATGGGTTGATAAGGTCCTACCGTACCGCCGTGGCTACTGAGGTGCGGAGGTCTACCTATGAGCAGGTTCTAGATAGTGCTATACATCGAGAGGGATACTATTTAGAGGACAAGACTGAGCGAGAAAGCAAGAAGTCGCGCACAGCAGTGCTACCCAGCTCAGTTCCATCTAGGAGCAGGGGTGTTCAGAACAAGGGGTCGTCTAGACAGCCTCAGTCATCTAAACATTATAACTCTCAGTACTCACCTAGTTCTCAGTCAGCCCGGCAGGGGCAACTGTAGAGCAGCACCAGAGACGTAGTTCTTCTCAGACCAGGGCTCTTCGTTGTTCTTCTTATGGGAAGAACCATTCAGGCAGGTGCATAAGGCATTTTACTGGATGTTATATTTGTGGAAAGCAGGGTCACTTTTCTTTCGCATGTCCCAGAGTTGTAGGCATAGGCCAGCCAGCAGCCCATGTCACGCCCCGAACCATGGCCTAGGCGTAACACGGCACTCGGTGCCTAATTGCATGTGACCAAGCGAACCCATAGGCTGGTTGAATTAACATGGGATATCAAAACATACAAGAAAAAGGAATAAGACTAACACATGTTGATCTACTAAAAAAGTCTGACTGAATTATATTAAATGCGAAATTTACTATTTAAGTCTGAAACATCTGAATAAATAGCCAACAAGGCTAATACATCAAAGTCTTCTAAAATTTGACTGACTGAACTATGTCTATGAAGCCTCTAATGAATACTAAAAGATAACTGTCTAAAACTGGAAAGACTGAAAGTAGGATAACGCTCCGGAGGAACTAGGGCTCACCAAGTAGCTGATACGAGCAGTTCTAGCTTAGCCGAATCGTTAACCTGTATATCGATGCAGGACCCCAAGCAATAAGAAAAGGGACATCAGCACATTTGAATTGTACTAGTATGTAAAGCAAACTGAATGAAAGAACTGTAAGTAATGAAACTGAAACTTAAACTGAAAGCTGACTGAACTAAACATGTGAAGTAAAGATAAGAATACTTCCTGTTTTCTGAATGATGAATCACCTGTATAACTGTAAATATAAACTGTGTCCTAGGGCCCAAATAAATGTGCACAAAAACTGTGGCCTCAGGCTTAAGCAATATGTATGCATAAACTATGGTCTAGGGCCCAAAAATACAAATACAAGTGTTCAACATTAAACAATTTACAAGACTGAGACTGGACTATAGCTGATAGTATGATAATTGTTTCTGATTATAAAGCTTAAGCCAATTAACTGATTATGTTCTGATTGAGACTCATGTGATGACAATACATACGTCTATAATGACTACGTACAGAGTTCATGATATTTAGAATGATAAACATGAACGAATTTTGAAACTATATCCCAAGAAGATGAAAGTTCTACAATATATCATGAAACTAGGGCAAAACTATATTCTGAGTCAATTTACTGATGAGCATGAATAATGAGGCCTGGGGAGAATCATAAATGTTCCCTAATGTAGATAGTTAGCCACACATACCTATAACTCTCCAAAACTTGAAGAAAAGGTCTGAACTTTTGAAGAAGAAACCTAAAGCTTAGAACTTGAAACCCTAAGAAGAGTTTTTACCGATTTTCGTAGCTACTGTTCATAGCTCAAACCACACTGCTCTAGAGTTCCAAATTTGCTCTCCACCATTCACACGTAAGACCTATATGTTGTGATGACTCATTTAAAATTTGGGCTCAATCCAACGGTTAAATTAGCGGGAAAACCAAAGGAAGCTAGATGGTCGGAGGGAAATCTACAGCAGAATTACTAGGGTTTTATGTTTGATGGAGTGCATCTAAATCAATCTTGTTTCATGATTGTACCAACCATTAAGTGTCTAAAACATAATAATAACTCCATATAATCCATTAATGATTGAGGGGCTTACCTTTTTGAAGAAATCCCAAAGCTTCATTCCAAATTCGACCTTGAATGAATTTTTTTCCAAAATCTAATGATTCCAAATAATTATTCGCTGTTAATCTAGTGTTATCCTAATATAATTGACATAGGAATTTGAATAAGAACTCACCTTAGGTGTTTGGTAGCAGCTCTGGTCGAAAATTCTTACATAAAACGTTTTAGGGTTGTATTTATAGGTTATCATGTCGTTACATAAAATGATTTTTTTTTTCATAAAACGTTTTTTTTCATGTTGTTCACTAATAAATCTCCTTAAGATTGTGATACATCTTTCTGGAACCTGGGTGGATAAAATACCTGGAATTATGGCTTCTAACATTATCCTCTCCCTCTAAGTCCATCCATATCTAGAACACAAAGTTTTCTTCTGTATCTCAAAGTACCATTATCACCCCCTTCTTCAAAAGTCGTAGTTTTATGCTTGTGAATCCCTTCTTTGATGCAACAAGTAGGGATCATCAAACAGCTCTTCTGCACTTCAGCTACCAAAGAGGAATAAACCCTATTTTGGACAACAACTCCACCATTTTTGGAGTCCAAAACTCGAACTCCTAGTTTGGCTAAGCGGTGAACTTTTTTCACCATAGTTCTATTGTTTGCCTCAATCATGAGCTATACATCCCAAACTCGATTTCTGTTTGAGGTACTTCCTGAAAACACTTATAGTATTATTGTGAGCTAAGTCTTTGACTATCATCCTGAAGATTAGAGTCTCGTGAAATGGAACTACCATTGTAACACATAACTGGCATGATCTTATTTTTGGACGTAAGTCGACCGACGACCCTTCTACTCCCTTCGGGTTTCTTCTATATGCAAGGTGTATTTCTTATGGAGACTATCTCGTTATGCCATCCTAACTGAACCAAGGTTCTTCATATCTCATGCTAACCCTTTCGATTTTCAGATATACCTCTGGACTTACTAACAATTTATGCATCTCCCCCTTATCATACATGCTAACATCTTATACTTGTGAATTCTTCTCCTTTGTTGGGATCCAATTAACTTTCCCTATCTTCTATAATTGCTTTGTACTCTACAACACAGACGACTCCCCATTTTTTTCGACTCACTTCTGAGTAAATCTTCCTTACTGGAAAAAACTAAATTACTTACATGAACGGGTTACTACTGTATTCATAACTGGCATACTCTGTCTTAATGACTTAACTCTGCTCACACTGTAAATCTTAAGGAAACCCCTTTTCGACAACTCTTAAAGGCTATTCTTCTATAGTTTTTTCTCTTACGGCTTAGCTGATTTCTTCTTCCACTAATCACTATACTCCGAATTTAACTTAAGCCCTTGGTTTTTAACATACATTCGGATGTATTCGAACTGTCACCCACTTAAGGTGTTCATCTGACTAAGGAAATCAAATCATACCTCTACTAGTTCTAGCGATTGTGTTCATCTGACTAAGGAAATCAAATCGTACCTCTACAAGTTCTGCTGAAATCGCTAATGCATTGTATCTACTCAAAATTTACTTACTATTTTTCTGTTAACCACCTGCTAGCTTCATATTTTCTTATTCTGCTTTGAATACTAAAGTGAAGCATAAGGTTATTTCTAACTTCCTCATCATCCGACGCTATTCTAAGGTCGTATACTCTCTTTTCTGAACTATAGACATGGATCATACTTAAGAAACTTTCGTCTATCTTATATGAAAAATTGGAACAACTAACCCCAAACTTTCTATACACTTCAAAATTGTAACAATCCATTTGGTTGTTATAGTCTTTCTGACATTTTTGCCTTTTTTGAGCTTGGTTAGCTCGCTTTTGACCCGAGGGAATAGTTGGCACACTTCCCGAGGTGTCCAGATCAAATTCGGGCAACTTTTTGGTGAAATTGGGCTTAAAGTGAAAAATAATTGACCCAAAGTTGACTTTTGGGTAAACGGACCTTTTTTAAAAATTCATCAATTCCAATAGATCCGGATGGTCGTTTAGAACTGGTGTGTATATCTGGTTCGGTTCCCAATCCACTCGGATGCATTTTGGGACTTGAGTTGGAAAATTGGAATTAAGGTATCAGGGGTTGACTCGGTCAACGGGACCTCCGTTGGAAATTCTGAAGCCACGAGTGCGTTCAGAGCGTATTTTTATGTGTGTCTATGTATATGGTATATGAGCAGATGGCCTCGGGAATTAGTCAAAAAATCGGATCGAATTGTGAAACTTGGGTGAATTTTCTGGTGTCTTGTGCTCTCTTTGGCGGCAGCGGTACCCACGGGCGGTCCCAGTGATGCCAAAGTGGGTGACGGGCAGTGGATATAATTAATGAAGTGTTAAAAGCCTCTAGTCCCTCATTCAATACCATTACGAAAATAGACTCTTGGGATCTGTTCTTGGTGACTTTTAGTGGAGATTCTTGGTGGCAATTTCCCGTAATCCTTTTACTATTTCATTAATCCTAATCATCTTAGGATTCCCCTTCCCTTATCCTTTCCTTAGTTATGGAAGATTACAAATGGGTTTTGATGATTGTTCTATCTAGGCTCATTAATGATGAAATTGATGGGGTTTATGCTAGATTTTGATGAATCTAAGGTTGTTAATCACTTATATTCCATTTTTAGAGTTGAATTCTTGAATCAAAGAGTTAGGGTTTATACCCAAATTTGGGGGTTTCGCTTCAATTTCGAAATTAGGGGATTTCATGAGTTAAATCAGCAATTAGTTGTTGGGTTATGATCACCTAGTGCTTAATTTGATATTTTACTTCCGAATTTCCCGTTTTACCCTTATGGGCCCCGTTTCTCCAAATTCTAGGGTTGGATTTGACCTAAGTTGAATGGTAGCAATATTAGTATCGTTCTTCATGATTTCTAAGCTAGATTTCGATTATGCTTAGACACTTTGGTTCTGAGGCTCAGCGGAAAGGCAAGGAAAAGGGGTGAGTTGTTGGTGTTGCGATTCAGCCATCAGGTAGGTTATGGCTTACCTTTGGTGAGACTTCGCATAGCGAAGTATATATTTATATTATAACATCGGAGAAAGCATATGAACCTTCGGGTATGAAGTTGGGATGGATATTGTCTTAGGTTGGGCCCTGTTGTGTGTTTGGGACTAGCCATCCCGTTGTATTGTGATCGATTGTTCTATTGTGTTGGCTTGATGCCACGTGTTGTTAATAGATATTGGCATCTGTTGTTCAATCTTGAATTGATATTGTTGGCATACCTACGGTTGGTACTTGTGATTCAGATATATTGTTGGCGTACCCACTGTTGGTACTTTTGATTCGGATATATTGTTGGTATACCCCTTTGTTGGTACTTATGATATTGAGCAAGATTATTGATGATGATACATGCATTGCACACACTCTCATTCTTCATGATATACTTTTGAGATACTGATGATACTTGATGAAATACTGTGATGAGCTGGGCTCGATTTTTACTTGAGTGACGTGAGAGTTCGATATCCGATGTTCGTTCCGAAATCGTGGATTGAGTGAGTGCATGGAATTCGTGGGTCCCCCAGAGTGGTACCGGTGAGAACCCCCCATGGGCAAAGATCCGGGATACCGTCTATCTATTAGGCAAAGATCTGGGATAGGTGGCACTTAGACTTTGCTAGTCACCTTGGGTTGTGCTACCGAGATATCGATATTTTCATCCGAAGTACATGTGTGCACAACATTTTCATGGCATTGCATTGCATCCATACATTATTGCATTCACGGCTTACTTTGAGATGATTTTGGTGATAAACTTGTGATGCTGGATTCGGTTGATATATTGAGACTTGGTGCAATTGGGATGCGATGACGTATACTTGGCTTTGTTTATGTTCGATTTATACTTGTTCGTTTATTTGCCTATCTACTTTATTGTCTGAATTATGTTAGCTGTGTTTAGTCGGCCGATGATGCCTACCAGTACCGTTGTTTTGTACTGACCTGCACTTGCTGCATTCCTTTATGAATGCAGAGTATCAGGATGGGTCTGCTTCCATCTGTCGTGGCTGATCGTCGTCTTCAGCTTTGCTAAGAGTTTCCAGGGTGAGCATGGACGTTCGCTGCGTTGAAGACTCTTCCCATTTTATGTCTTATTTCTGTTATTCTGAGACATAGACGGATTATGTATTATTATCCAGACTTGTATATTTTCATTAGAAGCTCTTGTATGACTTAGACTAGACCCTGGGGGCACTATTACTATTCCGCACTATTCTATTATATATATTATCGTGAGACTTACGTATGTATTTTTTTCCGTTGCTTGATATAATTATTCATATCTTTATTTATCGTTGGGTTGAGGGTTCACTTACCGAGGTGGGAAAGGTTAGTGCCCGCACGGCTTAGGCAAAATAGGTCGTGACAAAAATTATATCAGACTATACTCATCTGGGATAAATACTTACTCACATAACTTAAGAGGGAACTATCACATCTTCTTATCTCATAATAATATTTACTTCTTATAGTAACTTACTACAGTCGTACTCTCTAACACTGATCTGACTAAACTTAAACAAACTAAAACTATTCCCGAAAATTTAATATCGTCCGCTCATGGTTTTTATTTCGTACACCGTCTCTTTTATTCACGGGTATAGTTTGTACGAAAATTTCACATGTGGTGATAACTGGGGATGCCTCTATGTCCTGACGACCTGCTAAAGCATACAAGTGATCCTAACCGAGGCCTGTATTACCAAACTTAGCTGTATTATGACCTGACTGGGCTTGAAAATTAAGAGGAGTCGCCAAAACACACATCAAGGCCCGAATGATACACCCCTTGGTGTCTCCTATCACACTTGTTGCACATAAGATTCTGAAAACTTCTGTGGCTCACACTGGTCTGTCACTGAGAGGCTGGTGCTCTTAAACTCTGTTTCTGGCTGAACTGACCTTTCTGATCATATCTAGACCTCGGGACTAGTGCACTGGCTGTAGATGGAGTGGGTCCTGATGACCTCCTGTAGAAAACTGTCTGCCTCCACCTCCCTGAGATCCTCCATGATTTATGTTTCCTGCAGACTTAGCTCCTTTGATTCTCTTCATGTCATCTATCATTCTCCTTTCTCAAGTGCATCGCTATTATTCAACTCCCTAATTCATTAATCTACACCCCTTCTCGGGTGACATACACTTTATTCCATTTTTAATATCACCTCAAGTCTCATTCGTTACCAGCAAGTACTTCACAATTGTACCCCTATGGGTAATCATCCTTAGTTGGACCTTGAATTCCATGCTCGTCGCTTGCGCATTCGAAACGTACGTAATTCGATAGGAAGAGAAGGTTACTTATTGCTCTAAGCTTCATGGCACGATCTAGAGTACAAAGAAATGAGACAATCCTGAATGTCTTGGTCGTCAACTGTTTATATATGTGGGCGCCACAAAAATATAAAAGTGACCCCACTGGACACAACTTCATAGACTCCCTAGGACACTTGAACCTAGTGCTCTGATACCAAGCTTTGTCATGCCTCGAACCATGTCCTAGGCATAACACTACACTCGACGCCTAACTGCATGTGACCGAGCGAACCCATAGGCTGGCTGAATCAACATGGGATATCAAAACATACAAGAATAAGGAAATAAGACTAACACATGTTGATCTACTAAAAAGTCTGACTGAATTATATTAAATGCGAAATTTACTATTTAAGTCTGAAACATCTGAATAAATAGCCAACAAGGCTAATACATCAAAGTCTGCTAATATCTGATTGACTGAACTATGTCTATGAAGCCTCTAAGGAATACTGAAAGATAACTATCTAAAACTGAAAAGACTGAAAGCAGGATAATGCCCTGGAAGAACTGGGGCTCACCAAGTTGCTGATACGAGCAGTCCTAGCTAGCTGAATCATCAACCTGTATATCGTTGCCTGCATCTAAGTAATAAGAAAAGGGACATCAGCACATTTGAGTTGTACTGGTATGTAAAGCAAACTAAATGAAAGAATTGTAAGTAATGAAACTGAAACTGAAACTGAAAGCTGACTGAACTAATCATGTGAAGTAAAGATAAGAATACTTCCTATATTCTGAATCATGAATCACCTGTATAACTGTAAATATAAATTGTGGACTAGGGCCAAATAAATGTGCACAAAAATTGTAGCCTCAAGCCCAATCAATACGTATGCATAAACTGTGGCCTAGGGCCCAAAAATACAGATACAGGTGTTCAACATTAAACAATTTACAAGACTGAGACTAAGCTATAACTGATAGCATGATAACTATTTCTGATTATGAAACTTAAGCCAATTAACTGATTATGTTCAGACTGAGACTCATGTGATGACACTACACAAGTTTATAATGATTACATGCTGAGTTCATAATATTCAGAATGATAAACATGAACGAATTATGAAACTATATGCCTAGAATATGGAAGTTCTACAATATATCATAAAACTAGGGCAAAACTATATTCTGAGTCAATTTACTGATGAGCATGAATAATGAGGCGTAGGGAGAATCATAAACGTTCTCTAATGTAGATCTTTAGGCACACATATTTGTAATGCTCCAAAACTTGAAGAAAAGGTCTGAACTTTTGAAGAAGAAACCCAAAGCTTAGAACTTGAAACCCTGAGAAGAGTTTTCACTGATTTTTGTAGCTACCGTTCATAGCTCAAACCACACTACTCCGGAGTTCCAAGTCCGATCTCTACCATTTTGTAATAACCGTTTAGTCGTTATAGTCTTTCCGGCATTTTTGCCCTTTCTCGAGCATTGTTAGCTTACTTTTAACCCGAGGGGACCGTTGACAGGCTTCTCGAGGTGTCTAGATTGAATTCGGACAACCTTTTGGGAAAATTGGGCTTAAAGTGAAAAAGATTTGACCCAAAGTTAACTTTTGGGTAAACGGATCTTTTTCGAAAATTTGTCGATTCCGAGAGATTTGGAAGGTCGTTTAGAACTGATGTGTATATCTTGTTCAGTTCCCAATGCACTTGGATGCATTTTGGAACTTGGGTTAGGAAATTAAAATTAAGGTATCAGGGGTTGACTCGATCAACGAGACCTCCGTTGGGAATTTCAAGGCCACGAACGCGTTCGTAGCGTATTTTTATGTGTGTCTATGTGTATGGTATGTGAGAAAATGGCCTCGGGAATTAGTCCAAAATCAGATTGAATTGTGAAACTTGGGTAGATTTTCTGGTGTCTGGTGCCCGCTTTGGTGGCACCAGCACCACGGCAGTGATACCGCTGGAGCAGTCACCCTGCCACTGGAGCGGTCCAAGCCAATTGTGCTTGATCGCTGAAGTGGTCGAGGGACCGCTGAAGCGGTCGAGGAACCGCTGAAGCTGTCGAGAGACCGCTGGAGCGGCTCCGCTGGGGCGGTCCCAGCGTCGCCAAAGCGGGTGACGGGCAGTGGGTATAATTAATGAAGTGTTAAAAGCCTTTAGTTCCTCATTCAATACCATTATGAAAATAGACTCTCGGGATCTGTTCTTGGATACTTTTAGTGGAGATTCTTGGTGGTAATTTCCCCTAATCCTTTTACTATTCCATGAATCCTAATTATCTTATGATTTCCCTTCCCTTATCCATTTCTTAGTTGTGGAAGATTAAAAGTGGGTTTTGATGATTGTTCTATCTAGGCTTATTAATGATGAAATTGATGGGGTTTATGCTAGATTTTGATGAATCTAAGGTTGTTAATAATTTATTTTTCATTATTAGAGTAGAATTCTTGAATCAAAGAGTAAGGGTATATACTCAAATTTAAGGGTTGTGCTCCAATTTTGAAATTAGGGGATTTTATGATTTAAATTAGCAATTAGTGGTTGGGTTATGATCACCTAGTGCTTAAATTGATATTTTGCTTCCGAAATTTCCGTTTTGCCCTTGTGGGCCCTGTTTCCCCAAATTCTAGGGTTGAATTTGACCTAAATTGAACGGTAGCAATATTAGTATCATTTTTCATAATTTCTAATCTAGATTTTGATTATGCTTAGACTACTTTGGTTCTGAGGCTCAGAGAAAAGGCGATCCAAAGGAGTGGGTTGTTGGTATTTGCAGTTCGGCCATCCAGGTAGGTTATGGCTTGCCTTTGGTGAGACTTCGTATAGAAAAGCATATATTTTGATTATATCATCGGAGAAAGCATGTGAACCTTTGGGTATGAAGTCGGGATGGATATTGTCTTCGGTTGGGCTATTGTGTTGGCTTGATGCCACGTGTAGTTAGT
>NC_081350.1:14332823-14403400 GCF_029784015.1 Lycium ferocissimum
ATTAAAAAGGAAAAAAGTTATGAAATAAAGGATTCTAACCATCAATTCAATGCTTAATAAAGCTAACCCAACTAACAAATCATGATTTAGAAGCCTAGATAGAATATTCATTAAACCCCTTTAATCTTCCATTACTTAATGAACTAACAAGGGAAAGGGATTCTAAGATGATTACGAATAATGAAATAGCAAGGAGATCAGAAGGACTTACCACCAAGAATCCTCTAGAATTTCTCCCCAAAACTCAATTTCCGGAATAGTAATAAATGAGAGACTAAGGGCTTTTAATACACAATTAATGTAACGACTCGTTCCGTCATTATTGTGAAATTCTGAAATAGCCGAAAAACCGTGCCTTCCTAGACCTTCCGTTCACTAATAAATTCTGGCGGACACCTAGCCTAACGGGAACCATTGTACGGAGGAGAATCAAGTATCGAAATCCAGGCCAAGGACCCAGCTAGACCGTTCCAATGATCATCTGAGCGCTACAGCTATGGCGCTGTAGCGTCAATCGCGTCGCTGAAGTGATCGGTTGTAGTAGCTTTAGCGGCCTCGTGAACGCTGCAGCGCTGCGCGCAATCAAAATTCCCTATTTAAGGAATCATTTCGGGAATTGTCCCACTTTTTAATACCCTAATTTCCAGCCACCCAGTTCGGGGAAAACCAAAAATAACCAGATCTTTGGTCTTGATAGACCTCTCTAATACCTTCCAATTCACATTCCACCTAGGAGATTACTCCTACACCACTTAAATTTTGTTTCCTAGAGAATTATCAAGTGGTTGTTTCAAACAGTCTAGAGTTGGAGAGATGATGGGTTAACAACATTTCCACATAGCTCCCTTTTAACAATCTCCCATGTTCTTCATCTAGAATAGGTTAATAACCTAGATATTCACAATTCTCTACCTTAAAAATAAGTTCTTCCATGGATTTGGAAATGGGCCTTGATAACTTCCAAATCCACTTCTCAAAGAGAAAGTGTACACGGTCGTATGCAATATAATTTACCCAACTATGAGTCGGGGTCGATCCCACAAGGAACAATATACTAGGCGATTTGAACAAGTAAGGAATTATCACCAACTACGTTAAGCCAAACACTTTTTCAATATTCGATTTTTGTTTTAACAACTAACAAAGATAAAACTAACTAGGAAGTGGGTAAAATGATCAATGGGCACATGTATGGATACAAAGGAAATTACACTCAAGTAACGATCCAATGTATTTCACGATTTATAACTATGAGTCAGTTTATGCTAATTAGATAATGATCTCTAAAATCTCATCAAAAGTCTCTCGACCAAATCAATGAATTTCACTCTAAGCTTTCTCAAGCCTTAGAGTATGATATTAAGCATAATCAATATAATCTCAAGTAACTTTCCTATCTCTAGCTCAAGTTATTTGATGGGTTTTAATGACCCAAATTCCTGTTAATTAATCGTTCTCAACCTCAATCTTCCTCTCTCGAGCTCAAATCAAAGTAAATGGGAGGGTCTTAGTGTTAGATAATCCCTTAAGAAACATTAAAGAGCAAGATTAATTAAAACAACAAAGACCCACTTCAATAGAAATAAAAAGCATTCAATCCATAAGCATAACAAGAGATTTCATCCAACTTTGCTAATGAATATTCTCATAAACAAGATTAAAGTGATGGAATAAAATTCTACACACTTAGATATATAAAACAAAGCAAGAAATTGAAGAAAGGGTTAAGAAATTTATCATTAAAGTGCTCCAATCTTCTCCTCCAATGTTGTTGTTGAAGAACCCTAGCTTCAAACTCTTGTAAAAATGGCCAAAAATGATAAATGTTTGCCCCATATATTGCTTTTGTAGTTCCCAACTTTTTCCAAGTCCAACAATAACAAACTAAGCTTCAAGTTTTCAGATTTGCAGAACTGTCCCTGTCCCTTTTTTGCAGATGGGAGCTTTTTGCAAAAGCTCGTCCAGCCTTTGGCCTCTTTTTGACTTTATTTTCACTTGGTTTCTTCCGACGCTCTTCTCAATCATATAAACCTATAAAATGGAATTAAATAACATTAAAAGCACTATTTTCTCAATCAAAACATAGCAACAATCTAAGATTAAATAAGAAAGAAGTTGGTAAAATACCAACTTATCAGGCCTTTCTCAAATAAGCTTAAATTTGGAAAATCACCTAGCTTTGTTGTGGATGGAATCTAGAAGTGGGTTGAGATCCAAAACATTCCTTCGTAAATCCAAAATCTCTTATGAAGGTTATAATTGGTATTTCTATTCTTGGGGGTCATAGTTGTCTCCAAGCTCTTTCGTGCGGATATCATCATGGCGATTTAATTAAATAATCAATGGATGTTCATGGAACCCACTCGCCATGAGGTAGGTTATGGCTTCCCTTTTTTGGTAGACTCCGGTTTGTCTCATATATTCGTGTATTAGAAGGAACGGAGAATGCATGTATATGCGTTGGAGATTTGGGATGGAACCTTAGGTTGGTACTGATATGCGATTTGTGTGTTCGGGCTTGTGGCCTGTAGACTCCTTAGGTTGCTTGGTTGGTTTCTTGATTATGGATGGATTTATGTGACTTGGGAGGTAGTGGATGGTACGTAATTTATTTGTGCCTTACAATAGGAAATCCCATAACATGTGGTTAATTGTGTTATACTATAAATGGCGAACCTAGTTTACAAATGGAAGGGTAAAATGTACCAAGATTGTGACTGAGTTCTAAAATGAGTTGTGAGGCAGGCGAATTTACTTGTCTAAGTTATCAGGCTACGTTAGAGGGAGTGGTAACAATGCGTATCGGTTGTTTAACCCGTTGTGCGTTGGGGCTAGCCATTCGGTTATGTGTGATTTGATTGTTCTATTGTGCACTGATGCCATGAGTTATTGGTAGATGTTGAATTATGTGTTATCATCTAGATTATGATATAGTTGGTATACCCACTGTTGGTATTTGCACTCGGATGTATTGTTGGCGTACCCACTATTGGTACTTGTAACTCAGTTATAGTATTGGCATGCCTACTCTTGGTGTTTGTGATTCAGATATATTGTTGGCACTCCATCATTTAGGCATGATATTGAGCATGATTATTGATGTGATTCATACATTGCACGCACTCTCATTTTCATGATACATTATTGGGATATTAATGATATTTGATGAAACACTTGATGAGCTGGGCTCAGTTTTACTTGAGTGACGTGAGAATCTGATGTCCGATGTTCATCCCGGAATCGTGGATTGAGTGAAATTGATATTTGAGAGAACTCTTTTACTTGAGTGACGAGAGAGTCCGATGTCCGATGTTCATCCCGGGATTGTGGATTGCATGGGCGATATCCGATGTTATTTCTGAAATCGTTGTTAGTGCATAGACTCCGCGGGTCCCCCGGAGTGGTGCCGGTGAGAACCCCCCGTGGGCAAAGATCCGGGGGTCCCGTCATCGCCGGGCAAAGATCCGGATCAAAGGGCACTTAGACTTAGCGAGTCACACTGGGTTGTGCTACAGGGACGTCAATATTTCCATCCGGAGTATATGTGTACACCGCATCTGCATGGCATTGCATTGCATTCATACCATTATTGCATTGCATTATGACTTGATTCTGAGATAGTTGGTGTTGTACTTGTGATGTTGGATTTGGATTGGATGTATTCAAACTTGGCATGTTTGGGGATTAGAGGTTTTACTTAAGCGATGATGTGTATCTGGATTCGATTACATTTGATTTATACTTGTTGACCTGTGCCTGTTGAATTACCCCGGAGCACTTCTCCCATAAAATTAGCCTTTTGATTTGTTTCTAAGTGATGTAGGATAAAAGGCATTATAATGATGAGTTTACCCCTAGACTAAAATAAATGATATGAGAATTATGTGTTGGAAATTTGCACTGGTGATGTTTGACTTCTAGTCATTAGGGAGCAGTTGTGATCTAAGCTATTGATGTTGTGATGTGCGGTATATAGACTTATGACTTGATTTAGTGATTATCATCATTGTTTGTGAATTCTTTTACTAATATGGGTTACTAACCATTTTCGGCCTATGATACTTACTCAGTACGCGTGGATTGTATTGATATTGCACTTGTTACACCCTTTTCGGGGTGTAGATTGTTTCAGGTAGTTGATTCTGTTATGAAGTGAAATGTGCGGTGCCTATCTGGAAGATCTCCACCCACTTCATTCCGGGACGGAGGTTGATGTCTTACGACGTAGTGGTTATCTGAAATTGTAGTCGCTCTTGTAGTAGTCTAGACCAGGTCATGGAAAATTACATCGAGTCTGTAATCATGTATTGTTGTAATCATATAAAACCTTGAGTTTATTGAATATATTATGGAATTCCGTTGTATTTCTAATTATCTAATGCTTTAAATGATTTATTATTTAATTGATGCGTTATTAAATGAGAGGGTTCACCTGCCGAGGTGAGAAAGGTAGGTGCCCGCACGATCCCGAATTGGGTCGTGACAAGTTGGTATCAGAGCCCTAGGTTACCGATCTCAGGAGTACAAGAGCAATGTCTAGTAGAGTCTCATGGAATGGTACGTAGACGTCCGTACCCATCCACGGGAGGCTATAGGGCATCTAGGAAAATTTCCCTTCTTTCCTTCAGATCATGCTACTTCGGTCAAATTGGTATCTCGGTGGGACCAATTGGTATCTAGACGATTCCAATTGGTACCAACGCGCGGAAAGCAAGTCATATTTAGAATCAGTTCTAATATGCGTTGAGTGTGGTCGAGTAAGATTTTAGTTGCGAAATGACCCAAGGATGCTATGAGATCACTGCCAGGTATTGCGCCCCAGCGGTCAGCCAACCGCTGTAGCGTTACCGCTGCAGTGGGTAGGCCACCGCTGAAGCGATTCCTTCTTTTTCCTCCTCGACCGCTTCTGCAGCCCTTCTACCGCTGAAGCGGAATCCCTGAAATCAGAGAACTTATTTCTCCCTTGTTTTTCAATCTGTTTACCTGTTTTCACAATTTAACAGACCAGATAAAGCAGCAGCGGCATTTCAGAAACATCAGTTATATCACCACAAGCCCGACAAGGGCAAGAACCATTCAAGTCACTACTACGAAACCGACTACTATTACCGAAACAAAGAAGCTAAGCAGTTCAACATCCAAAACAATTATCCAAACATTAGCCATGAACCAAGCTAACCAAAAACCCAAAAACAACATCATCCAAGAAGAAAAGATGCAAACCAAGGGAAAAGAGAAATTGTCTCAACATGCAAGCCCGACATGGGCAACCCAAACACTAGCTATATAAAAGGGGGGGAGGGGAAGAGATCTCTAGGCCCTCCGAGCACTCGTGGCACCATCTGAGCTGCCTGCATCCTCCACGGATTTGCTCCTCCTATCACCTCCGTTGGCCTCGCTCACTACACAGGTATCTCCTCACTGGGGCACATCTTCCTCCATAGGTCTTTGATACCTCTCTAAGATTTCAAATAAAACTTCTAGTGAGATTTGTCCTGGCCTGCTCTTTCTCAAAATCGGTGGAGTCGACACGATCTCAATGCAAGAAGTCTAGGATGTACCTACAAAGTGGAGAGTGACTCACCTGTCTTCTTCTAGCCATCGAAGTAGTCCTTCATCTACTCCCTAGTAAAGTAACCCCCACCAATACTGGACGAACTTGCATCCACAGAAGGCCTCAATATACCCTGGAACATTGCCATCCTGGCCTCGTTCTTTTCTCAAAATCGGCTGCGGAGGCCGACATGATCCGCCCGGAAGTCTAGACACCTACAAAGTGGAGAGCCGATCAATTGTCTTTCTAGCCATCGAAGTAGTCCTTCATCTACTCCCTAGTAAAGTAACCCCCACCAATACTGGACGAACTTGCATCCACAGAAGGCCTCAACATACCCTGGAACATTGCCATCATCTCGTCAAAGTTAGTGTCGATATGCTCAAAGGAGCCCTGAACAGGGGCAGCCCCAGTCTCAGTCTCAGCCCCACCTGCACTAGCACTAGCACTAGCACTTGTTCCTTCCGCAGTCTTCCTCTTCTTGTGCTGACAGCAGTGCCTTGGCCATATACCCGCAACGGGTAAAAGTCCGCCTCATAATCCACCATGTTATCAGCAGGCCTCCTATAGACCCCAGCCCTCTTGCACAGAGAAGTGATTAGTGACGGCTTGTCGAGCTAGATGCCCCAAACTACATGAACTCCTTCCATTTTGTAATCACCTGCGAACCCACATTCATAGGTACATCATCCACGATACAAGAAATCAAAAGAGCTCGGGGATAGGTTACGGAGATGACATTCCTCGAAGGACGGATGCGGCGGGAGATGATGTTCAGCCACCTCCTAGCCTCAGCAGTAAATTTCTCACTAGATATCCCCACTCTGGACCTGCCCCAAGTGATAGAAGCTTCCATCCTTCTTGCCCACCGCTTGATACCACCAATCCCCACATCGGCGTGTTCCTAGCCTCCAAGAACTCCTCCGAAGGGTTATCTACCTTATACACCCGGTCGATTGTCTTGGCCCCCACCTTCACAGAAGCCCCGCATACCATAATCCTGGGATCAGGAGAATCCCAATCAACTGTAGGCAACATAGCATAGAATTCCCGTACCCAATTCTCATTGCAACGCCCGGGATCCTTGATCAAACACATCCACTTGATCCTTTCCAACTTCTCCAGAAACTCAGGAGCTCATTTCTCCACATTGGTTATATCAAAACCCATTTCCAGCAACAGGAGCATGAGCCTCTGCTCCAAGAAGCGGCTCTCACATTGCGGGGTGGCGAAGATTGAATACATAGGCACCTGCTCCTCTAGTTGTTGCCCCACCTGTTCTGCTTTTGGATTTTCAGCCATTGTACTTGTGAGGAATAGTTTATGCTCTGAGCATTCATGAACCATGTCTCAAAAAAATATGCACGCATTCTAAGATTAAACCTCAGCAAGTCACTGCAACAATAAAAATTCGGGTGCAGATTCTGTGCAGTCACCGTTGGAGCGGTCACTCAGACCGCTGCAGCGGGGACGCTGAAGAGTCACTGTCACCGCTTCAGCGCACCCTACCAATTTCCTCTAACCTCTCTAGCGCACCCCTTGAACGTTGAAGTGGGACCGCTCCAGCGGGTCCTTGACCACTGAAGCAGTCTCGTCTTCCCCAACAGACCCGATTTTTCCAACTCCCCAAAGCCTCAAAAACTTTTTTTATGAACGGATCAGACGGATATCAGGAATGCAGGGTACCTACAACTCCTAGTACATGGTTTTTAGCAACAAAAAACCCCAAAAATTCAAAGAAGCCCACACCCAAGTTCAGACAAAAAATTCTTTACTATGGTTAAGTTTTTCGGCTAAAATATGTTCATTACCAACACAACAATCAATGTTCAGATGTTTTTAACATTACCCTAGTTGTGGGATTCGGCCAACAACACCCATAACCCCCCCCCCCCCCCAACCAAATCAAAAAATGTGTATAATCCTAACTTTGGGGTTAGCAAACCCATTAATTGACAACTAAAGTCTTAGAATGTTGCTTCATTGTTCTATTTTTGATCTAGAGGGGTGATTTCTTACCTTGATTAGTGGCAGATTCAGGTATGGATGGTGGTGGTGGTAGAGGAACTTGGAAGCCTTCTTTCCTTCCTCGTTGAGAGAAAATTATGGTGGTATATGGTTGGAATTAGAGCATAGGATGAGTGTAGTTATATTTGGGAGAATTTTATGGGGTTTGGGGAGAGTTGAGAGGTTGTATTTGGTTAGGAGTGGGAGAGGAGTCGTGGGAGAAGGGCGGGGGGGGGGGGGGGGGGGGGGTTTTGTGGGAATGGGAAAGGGCGGGGAAAAGAAAGAGTTTTATCTTTCTGATTTACCGACAGGCGCTCCAGCGATAGCCAGGCAGCTTCGGAGGTTCCACTGAAGCGACGCATAGGCCGCTGAAGCGGTCATCCCGTGATGAAATTCCACCAGTCCATTTCATCTGGTTTTGATCCGTGTTGACTCGCACCCATGTGTCCTTCGAGACCAATGTGCATAGGTATTTTTTGGTATGCCCTTTTCTATGGGGGGACGAACAGATGTCTAATTGGTATCCGTGTGCATAGGTGTTTTTACGCTCGTATTTATAGTAAAGTTTAAAATATCGTCTCACGAGATCGGAATCACCTAGGCTACAGATTTGTAATATTTTTGTTACTATTTGAGAAGATCAAATTGATGAAAAGAGAGTTGTTCAAAAGTCTTGAAAATTATAATAAAAAAATAAGAAATATTTTTGGATATTTCTAATAAAAGATAGAGGTTGGGATATTTTGAATCGGCAAGATAAAATTATTATAATAAAATTAAAATTTTATCATTTATTTCTATGTTTAAATAATGGTTTCTTATTTCTAACACAATCACTCCACATAACGACAATATGTTAATAACACCACTCTCACTTATACTATTAATTTATTGACGAGTAATTAGTGACATTAAACAATAATTAATTAATAATACCTCTTTCAATTAGTGTAGTTAACCAATTAGAGTCATGGCTTCAAACAAGAATTATCTTAGTTGAGTGCACCAAGTGAACAAAAGCCTCTTTCGATTAGCTTTTGCTAAATCAATAAACTTATTTGAGTCAATCCCTCCGTGAGAATTAGGACTAAAAGAAATAAGACAAAGATTTCTTAAATCAATAAACTTATTTGAGTCAATCCCTCTGTTAGAATTAGGATTGAAAGAAATAAGACAAAGATTCCTTAAATCAATAAACTTATTTGGGTCAATCCCTCCGTGAGAATTAGGACTGAAACAAACAAGACAAAGATTCCTTAAATCAATAAACTTATTTGAGTCAATCCCTCCGTGAGAATTAGGACTAAAAGAAATAAGATAAAGATCATTTAAATCAATAAACTTGTTTCAATCGTTCTCTTTTCCCGAATAAGAAATAAAATAACAAGATAAAGATTTTTGTAAAGAGATACAATTATATCCAATAATAGATATAATTAATATCAAATATCTTGGTGTATAAAGATGATAAAGAGAAAATCCCAACATAAGAAGATAATAAAATAAAGATGTTTATTATAATAACTTCATCAAGCTTCATCTAGTATCCCAACCAAGGAAACTTACTCCATTGTGGAGTATAAAAACTAAATAGAAATAAAGACTAAGAAAATATTTTTTTTGCTACAAGAAAGAGCAAAGAGAGACACCAAGACTAGTTCTTGTGTCCTCTTCACTATTGGATGCAAATAGGATGAAAGATGGGTTCCCTTTTTTTCTACAAACATGTGCCTATTTATAGGAGAATTCCTACAAGGCTTTGGTGAGAAATTACAAGAGAATATCAATATAATATTATATCCTTGATGAGAATTTGACATGGCAATTTATCATGCAATCTTGGTGATAAATTGACATGATAATTTGTCATGAAATCTTGGTGAAAATTTGCCATAATTTTGTATCTCTTGAAATTGTGTCTTCTTTGGTGAAGTTGTCATGGATACATCCTCCTTCCTGGACTTTTATTTCTTGCTTCTTCTCATTTTCCATGTATTCTTTTTCCTGCATGATTTGTTAGAAAAGTGCGAGAATATGATATAAATTATTAATATTTTATTTTAAAATATTATACTTTTATATTGAAATTACATGAATAATTTATATCTATTAGTATCTGATGTAACGACCTGTTCCGTCGTTACTGTGAAATTCCGAAATAGCCGAAAAATCGTGTCATCCTAGACCTTCCATTCACTAATAAATTATGGTGGACACCTAGCCTAACCGGAACCATTGTACGGAGGAGAATCAAACATCGAAATCCGGGCCAAGGACCCAACTAGACCGCTCCAACGATCATCTGAGCGCTACAGCTATAGCGCTCCATCGTCAATCGCTCCGCTGAAGCGATCGGTTGTAGTAGCACTCATGAACACTACAGCGCTACCGCTGAAGCGTTAGGCTAACCGCTGAAGCGATTCGCGCAATTAAAATTCCCTATTTAAGGAATCATTTCGGGAATTGTCACACTTTTCAATACCCTAATTTCCAGCCGCCCAGTTCAGGGAAAACCAGAAATAACCAGATCTTTGGTCTTGATAGACCTCTCTAATACCTTCAAATTCACATTCCACCTAGGAGATTACTCCTAAACCACTTAAATTTTGTTTCGTAGAGAATTATCAAGTGGGTGTTTCAAGCAATCTAGAGTTGGAGAGATGATGGGTTAACAACATTTCCCCATAGCTCCTTTTTGACAATCTCCCATGTTCTTCATCTAGAATAGGTTAATAACCTAGATATTCACAATTCTCCACCTTAAAAATAAGTTCTTCCATGGATTTGGAAATGGGCCTTTCTCAAATAAGCTTAAAATTGGAAAATCACCTAGCTTTGTTGTGGATGGAATCTAGAAGTAGGTTGAGATCCAAATTTCCTTCATAAATCCGAAATCTCTTATGAAGGTTATAATTGGTATTTCTATTCTTGGGCCTCACAGTTGTCTCCAAGCTCTTTCGTGCGGATTTCGAAATGGCGATTTAATTAAAGAATCAATGGATGTTCATGGCACCCACTCGCCATGAGGTAGGTTATGGCCGCCCTTTTTTGGTAGACTCCGGTTTGTCTCATATATTCGTGTATTAGAAGGAACGGAGAATGCATGTATAGGCGTTAGAGATTTGGGATGGAACCTTAGGTTGGTACTGATATGCGATTTGTGTGTTCGGGCTTGTGGCCTGTAGACTCCTTAGGTTGCTTGGTTAGTTTCTTTATTATGGATGGATTTATGGGACTTCGGAGGTAGTGGATGGTACGTAATTTATTTGTTCCTTACAATAGGAAATCCCGTAACATGTGGTTAATTGTGTTATACTATAAATGGCGAACCTAGTTTACAAATGGAAGGGTAAAATGTACCAAGATTGTGATTGAGTTCTAAAATGAGTTGTGAGGATTGATTGTGAGTAGGAGGCGAATTTACTTGTCTAAGTTATCAGGCTGCGTTAGAGGGAGTGGTAACAATGCGTATCGGTTGTTTAACCCATTGTGCAGTGGGGCTAGCCATCCGGTTATGTGTGATTTGATTGTTCTATTGTGCCAGCTTGATGCCATGAGTTATTGGTAGATGTTGAATTATGTGTTATCATCTAGATTATGATATAGTTGGCATACCCACTGTTGGTATTTGCACTCGGATGTATTGTTGGCGTACCCACTGTTGGTACTTGTAACTCGGTTATATTATTGGCATACCTACTGTTGGTGTTTGTGATTCAGATATATTGTTGGCGTACCCATTATTGGTACTGGTGATATTGAGCATGATTATTGATGTGATTCATACATTACACACACTCTCATTTTCATGATACATTATTGGGATATTGATGCTATTTGATGAAACACTTGATGAGCTGGGCTCATTTTTACTTGAGTGACGTGAGAGTCCGATGTCTGATGTTCATCCCGGAATCGTGAATTGAGTGAAATTGATATTTGAGAGAACTCTTTTACTTGAGTGACGTGAGATTCCGATGTCCGATGTTCATCCCGAGATTGTGGATTGCATGGCCGATATCTGATGTTATTTTCGGAATCGTTGTTAGTGCGAGGACTCTGTGAGTCCCCCAGAGTGGTGCCGGTGAGAACCCCCCGTGGGCAAAGCTCCGGGACGGGTGGCACTTAGACTTCGCGAGTCACACTGGGTTGTGCTACTAGACGTCGATATTTCCATCCGGAGTACATGTGTACACCGCATCTGCATGGCATTTCATTGCATTCATACCATTATTGCATTGCATTGCATTATGACTTGATTTTGAGATGGTTGGTGTTGTACTTGTGATGTTGGATTTGGATTGAATGTATTCAGACTTGGCATGTTTGGGCATTAGAGGTTTTACTTAAGCGATGATGTGTATCTGGATTCGATTACATTTGATTTATACTTGTTGAACTGTGCATGTTGAATTACCCCGGAGCACTCCCCCCATAAAATTAGTCTTTTGATTTGTTTCTAAGTGATGTAGGATAAAAGGCGTTATAACCATAAGTTGACCCCTAGACTAAAATGAACGATCTGAGAATTATGTATTGGAAATTTGCACTGGTGATGTTTGACTTGTAATCATTAGGGAGCAGTTGTGATCTAAGCTATTGATGTTGTGATGTCCGGTATATAGACGTATGACTTGATTTAGTGATTATCATCGTTGTTTGTGAATTATTTTACCAATATGTGTTACTAACCATTGTCGGCCTATGATACTTACTCAGTACGCGTGGATTGTACTGATATTGCACTTGCTACACCCTTTTCGGGGTGCAGATGGTTTCAGGTGGTTGATTCTGTTATGAAGCGGAATGTGCGGTGCCTATCTGGAAGATCTCCTCCCACTTCATTTCGGGACGGAGGTTGATTTCTTACGACGTAGTGGTTATCTGAAATCGTAGTCGCTCTTGTACTAGTCTAGACCAGGTCATGGGAAATTATATCGAGTCTGTAATCATGTATTGTTGTAATCATATAAACCCTTGAGTTTATTGAATTTATTATGGAATTCCGCTGTATTTCTAATTATCTAATGCTTTAAATGATTTGCTTTTTAATTGATGCGTCATTAAATGAGAGGGTTCGCCTACCGAGGTGGGAAAGGTAGGTGCCCGCACGGTCCCGAATTGAGTCGTGACAATTAATGAATATAACAAGCCCGATACCAATATGACGGCATCGGGACCGCCACGACGATACTGCCCCGACGTTCACTCAGACCTTCGAGACGGTCAGGCCATAAAAGAACTTGGCCACCCCAGCGGCCCATCCCACTACTATAGCGGTGCCGTTGGGACGGTAATGGTGCCGCCATGGCGGACACTAGCACCAAAATTCCCCAAAAATAATCTCAATCTGAAACCGAAATCCCGACTAATACTCAAGGACATCTTCTTCTAAACCACATACACAGACACGCATAAAATTACGCTACGAACGTACTCGTGGCCTCAGAATTCCCAACGGAGGTCTCGTTGACCAAGTCAACCCTCGATACCTCAATTCCAACTTCCCAACCCAAGTCCCAAAATACATCCGAGTGTATTGAAAACCGAACCAGATATACATATAAGTTCTAAAAGACCATAACGGACCTCTCAGAATCGACGGATTTTCGAAAAATGTCTGTTTACCCAAAAGTCAACTTTGAGTCAACTCTTTTTTACTTTAAGCCCAAATTTCACAAAAAGTTGCCCGAATCAAATCTAAACACCTCGGGAAGCGTGTCAACGGTTCCCTCGGGTCAAATGTGAGCTAAACAAGCTCGGGGAAGAGTCAAAAGTGCCGGAAAGACTATAACGACCAAGCGGGTCATTACATTTGAGTTATAAGCTTTCATTTAAAGATTTGTGATTTAGTTTGCTTCTATTAAAAGAATGTGTTTCCTCTTAATAAGTAATTGAGTTATCCTTGGAATTAGCCAATCAAGGTGGCGCCTTTATTGACTATCATGTCATAGTAAAGTTCTTAATCACGCCATCATTGGCATACCCCCGATGTCCCGATGTCTGCTTAGTATCAGAGCCTCTTGCTCGGGTATTCTTCATCCTTTGCCTTTTATTTTCACATTTGTCTTTATCTCTCCCATATTTCTATCTTTGTTCGTTTTGTTGTCGTAATTACTGTTGACACCTAATTTTTTTACCTCCCATAATTTACTTGAATTACTCAAAGTCCTTGAAAAATAAATAAAATAAGCTATGCACCTTAAAGGGTTTAAATAATTTTTATAAAATTGCTCAGAACAATATTTTGCTCCTTTAAATTGGTGAAAGGTCTTTCATGACATCACAAAGTTGTTTAGAAATTAATTGGTATTTCTTATGACATTTATAAGATACTTATTTGATTTAATCAAAGAAAAAAGGGCATTTTTGTTTTTAAGATAATAATCATTATTTAATTGTTAAATTGTCAAAAATCAAAATTAGCAAATACTTTATTCCCTTTAATCCATGGAGTTTGAGTAATTTAAATAATTAGCCATTTCACCCTTTAATATTTAATTTTGCATAGTTATGTGATTTGTCAAAATTTATTTATAATTATCTATAAATTCTTTAATTAGTTAATTAAGTGGTCCTTATTTTAATTTGATGTTTAAATTATTTAATTATTTTTGTTATGGCCACAATTAATTTGACAATTCATGGTTCAAGGGAATTGGGGTCATTTTTGTAAAATTAGCCTCTTAATGGCCTTGATTGAAATAACCAAATTCATTGGCTTAAATTAATCAAGGTCATTAATACAATTTAATTTTTAAACCTGCTAATTAGGCCAAATATGGCCATAACTGATAACCAGCTGAATTAAAATTAACTAAGGCCAAATTTGGCCACAATTGAAGAAATTAGTTGGATCAGAATCCACTAGGGCCATGTTCGCAATATTAGGCCCATTAACACAATTGACCAGTTTTTAACTATTTTAATAAAATAATTATGTCTTAATTTTATCTATAATAAAAATATTATCAATTTTAACCTTTATTTAATTATCTTTTTATATATGTACTAGGTATATATATATATATACACACACACACAAAAGAAAAAGGCCCCTTTTTGATTTCTTAAAATCTGGACCGAGTCCAGCCCAAACCAGGCTGAGACCCGACCCAAATCATTAACAACGGATAAAGGGGTATAACCCCCACCCCCCCTTTATTTCATTTTCCATTTTTTCCAAACAAACCCTATACCCACCCCGTTTCTCTCTCTTCCTCTTATGCGTAACCCTAGCGCCGCCTTGAGTTTCCATCTTCTCTCTCCGCCAAAAATGGCAAAATTACAGAGTGTAGCAGACGAATACAGCTATTGCATGTCCATTGTGATGAAAACATTTAATGTTTCACTCGATTTCACGATTTTTAATCCAAACACGGTAATGAATCGTATTTTTGCTTTAATTTGCTTTATTGTTCTGAGATTTACTTGCTTTATTGTTGTACCTTGCTTAATTTCCATTGGTTGGGGTTGAAAGGCCTAGATCAAAGTAAATGAGGTACAGATCTGGTCATTCATGTGTTTAAGAAGTCATGTGAGACGTAGATTCGATTTGAAGGTTCATTTTTAGGGGAATATGTTTGTCCCACATTGATGGTTCTGAGATTTGAACAATTTTTGGGGTTCTATAAATAGAACCCCAACCCTATCAGACAAAGGAGGTCTTTATGGGAGAGAAAAAAGTCTGAGTTTCGAAAGTTTAAAGTTTTAGAAGAGTTTCAGAGGTCAAAAATGGGAGAAAATTAAAAGGAAGGCTGAAAACTTCGGATTTCAAGCCTCTTTAGCAAAAAATTTTAAAGACTTCGCTAGTTTGAGGTTTTCCTGAGTTTAAAATTTTATTTTCCTTTTGTTTTTGAGTCTGTGTGGCTGAGTGTGGTCTTGGAAGCATAAAGGGCTTTCAAATTAATTTTTGACCAAGGCTGCACCCTTAAAAGGTAATATTCTATCCTTTATTTACTTATTTTATTACTGCTTAGTAGTTAATTTATATGGTAATAGCTTGTTGATGTTAGTTGGTTGTTGTGTTGCTTTTGGTTCAATTAAATAAATGTACTGCTTGGGGTGCTGTTAAGATTCATTATCTTGTTTAGATGTGGAGATTACTTCCTTTATTTTCAAAGCATATGTTTGACATTAATAAGTAGCTCTTGAGATAGACTGAGTGTATGTGTTTCAAATAATGTATTGCTTCTTTAGATATGTTTGAAACAGACTTCATGTGCTCTGTTGGATGTTGAGATTTCCTATTTTGGTTGTTCAATACTTAAATATGATAAGAAGGTGATCATACGAGTCATGATAGCAATTTAGTGAACTTTTAAATCAACACTGATCTTATTTGAATGCAGTAGAACATTAAAGTACTATGATGATCTAATTGAAACACATAAGGTAGTTGCTTTTCTTGAATCAGACTATGACATTTTGATTTGCTAAATTTGTTCTTTCAATTGTATGGTTAGTCTGAATGTCATGCTTTGGGTACTAGCTGATAGAATACTACGATCCTTTGGGATCCGTGATTGGGGTCTGATGTCCGTACTTTATGTCTCTTATTGCTATTATTTTCCTGTCTTGTCTATTCATCTGCATATCACTCATACGTATATCCTCGGTGAAATGAAAAAAAGAGTAAAAGGTGAAGCCCTTCTGATATTGAGAACATAATGATGGAATTCATGCTTTTATACTTGTTCTTGACTTGATGCATGCCATATCCATGCTTTTCATGTATCTATGCATATGATTTGAGGATATGATTATGAGTACAATGGGATCTTGTTCCGGACGAGTGATGATGTTGGCACATTATATTGGCACTTGAGCCCGGTTGGCTATTTATGAGACAGGTTATTGAGATATGATATGATTGAGGCCGTGATCTGAGGAAACTACCGGAGCGGCGATATATGGGCCTCATGAGCCCCCCATGGGTCACGATTCGTTAATAGTCGAACTTGTGTATATCGGGAAGTGGAAACAAAGGCCTTGCAGTGCATGGCATTGCATTACATACATTCTGCATTGTTTGATCTATGTTGATGACTGATATTGATTGCTGATTTCTTGTACTTGAACTAATAGCGGACAAGTGTGGTTATGGCGTATTGGACCAACCCTCGTCTCCGTTCCGGAAAGGATCGGTCAACGATACATGTTGAGTACCTTTTGTTTATTGTACTCACGCTACACTTGTTGCACCTTTTTTTTGTGTGTAGACTCGATCGCTAGCACGAGTGGAGCCCTCGACTACTCGACTGCCCGTTAGAGCTCCGTTTGAGAGGCTGGGATGAGCTCCTCAGATTCGAGATGGCTCCAGATCCTCTTATACTTTACTTTCTATCTTCTCCATTTCAGACAGTTCTTATGTATTTCAGACTATTTTTATACTCTTAGTAGTCCTTGTATTGTGGTGACATCTGATTTTGGGAAAAGTTTGTAATAATTACTTAAGTACTTCTATTTAATATTGTTAAGACTTGAAAATGACTTGTATGCTTATTTCCGCTTTTATTATTTCGCTTATTTTGGGTTGTTAACGTTGGTGTTGGCTTACTTGTACGGTGGGACTAGTGCCATCACTACTTAGTATTTTAGGTCATGACATAAAGCCCTTTTTGTCATATTTAAAAAAGTTTCGGACTCCACAGATATAGAGACCGAAAATCTTCATCACTGGAGATCGATTTTTGATCAATCAGATGTTCAAAGATTCGATTTCTTACACATCTCGAACTATAATGGCACTGAGTGTAGTCTGTTGTGATTGAAAAAGCAGTGGAATTGTATGTGGCTGAACATAACTATCCCCACATAGGTGTCAGGCGATTGAGAGGAGGAAGTTTAGTGAATTATGAATAACTACATTTATGGCTGAAATATCTGTTGAAGCCGTCAATATAGGCCGGCCCGGTCCATACGAGCTATTCCACGTGGACTTTGAAATTTGGCAGGCTAGACCGTGATGGGCCTTAAAATAGCCAGCCCAATCCATCCCTAGGTGAGCTGCTTGCCAGGCTGGGCAAACCTTTTTCTAAAAAAAAGATATTTAATAATTTTTTAAATTTAATTTTAATCTAAAAATGATAACATATATATTTACAAGACAATATTACAAGGTGTTTCTGCTTGCTAACCATGTCTAAAATCCACAAACAAAATAATCCTAATAATACTTGAAAAGCTTCTGCGAAACTCATTGTTAGCATATTAATAACTGATATGACTCAAAATAAGTAGAGATATTAATAAAAAAACAGTAAACAGCTAATGAGTAACGATAAAACTAGCTAAATAGGAATATTAACCTAGTTTTGTTCCAATAGATCACATTAAAACACAAAAAAAGGATGATAATATTCCATCCATTAAATATGTGTTGGTTTAAGTAGACTTTGAATTTAAACTCCTTTTGTTATATATAAAATTAGAGAAAAGGTCATAAATAGTCCCTTATCTATGGGAGTAGGTCTAAAATGGTCCCTTAACTATACACTTACCGGTTTTAGTCCTCTAACTATCAAAAAACTTATCAAATTTAGTCTCCGTCTATTTTTTTATACAAATCTGTTACAAAACTCATAAACCTTCGTGAGATTAATCATTAAATCATTCCTCAGACCTATATTTCTCTCTCCCTGCTTCTTTTTCCTCAAGTTCCTCTTGTTTTTTTTTTTTTTTTTAAAAAAGAGCATTCTGGCACTAGTGTCGCTCTCGAGTCTCTAAAATTCGAAAAGACAAACCCAGGCACAAAATTTCTATAACCATTCTTCTCAAACACTATTAAAAAATTGGTAAAAACCGACGGAAAAAAACTGATGGAAAAAACCGACGAAAAGACCGACAGATTCTGTCGGTTTTTTCAATAATTTTTTTAAATCTTTTTTTTTTGTTAAGAAAACCGACGGAAAAAAAACCGACAGAGACGGAGTCCATCGGTTTTTAGAGCAAAAAAACAATATAAATTAAATCAGTGTAAGTATATAAACAAGAAATATCAGTGATCTAGTGGTAAAGCCCTTTAATGCCAAGGAACATACCCGGGTTCGACTCCAAGTTCCTACATTTCATTCTTTAATTTTCAAAAAAAAAAATCGACGTGAGACCATCATTTTTTTTTTTTTAACAAAACCGATAGACTGGGTCGGTTTTAACTGAAGCAGTCCGTTGGTTACGAAACGCGAGAGAGAACGTCGTTCGCCCATAATTCATAAATAATAAATATTACATAAATGATTGGCTACAAAGGGATTTTTTTTTAGTGAACGTGTCACAAGCTTACTCCTATTTTTTTTTTTTTTTTTGTAAAGTTTTTGTAAAAACGAAGAATTAAATTCGATTTTCTCTCCTATTTACTACGGCGACGAAGAATCAAATTATCACTATATTTATTCCTTTTTCTACTTCTTCTTCCAAGTGCAGGATGAGGAAAAAAGTTGAGGTTAAAGAATGAACTTGAGGAAAAAGAAGCAGGTAGAGAGAAATATAGGTCTGAGGAATGGTTTAACGATTAATCTCACGAAGGTTTATGAGTTTGTACGCTATTTGTATAAAAAAAATAGATGGAGATCAAATTTGATAAGTTTTTAGATAGTTAAAGGACTAAAACCGGTAAAAGATATAGTTAAGGAACTATTTTTAGGCCTCTTTCATATGATAAGGGACTATTTATGGCCTTTTCTCTATAAAATTACTTTTTATTTGGCCCACGGGCTGGCCCAGCCCAACTTCGCTCAAGCCTCACAGGCCAACGGGCTTACTCTGGTCGGGCTAAAAAAGTCTCATTTTTAATGGTTGATGTATTGGTATAATTAATTGCAGTATAAAATTCAACATAAAATAATATAATCTTTGATTTGTTGCATATTAAAAAAAAAATCATCACAAAACTACAACATTTAGTTGATCCTATTAGATAGAACATCTACTAAGTTATATAGGAATTGGTGTATTATTTTATGTGGAATAAAATGTGATATAATTACTAATATGGGGAATAAATTATTTAAAGATAAAAATAAAGTATGTCATTCATGTTTAATAATTTTAGAGTTCTTATATCACTGCATAACAGTCCTTTCTTCATTAATCACCTCATAAATAATATTTACACTATGATTTTCACATAACTATGAACCAAAACCGTCCTCTAGTTATTTGGTGCTAACTTCATCTTCTAGATATATACTTTTCTATCAAACCTTTCACAATTTAGAACCACAGTTTATTGGTAATAAAGTTATTATCCCGTTAATATTCTTCTTCCCCGCACCGACTATTCTGGACTATACTAATTTTCACATGATCAGAAATAGGAGTGTACAAAGAAAATCAACAAAGCACACCAAATCGATAACCCAAATCAAATCGGAAAAAAACACGATTAGTGGTTTGATCTGACTTGGTTTGGTATTGAAAAAAAAAAAAAAACCTGACCATAATTAGTTTGGTTTGGTTTTAACTAAAAAAAATCAAATCGAACCAAACCAACCCGACATTACATGTATAAAAAAATTTAAAATATTTTATACATAAAAAATTTACTTATAATGTAATTTATAAATATTTCTTAAGTTTTTTCATAGTTTTTGTCTTTTAACATACAATTTCAAACTTTGACTTAAAATTTTGAATGTTCCAATAAGTTTTATAGCGCATAGATGTTAGTAACTCAAATAAAGTCCAAATCAATACTAATGCTACAAAAGTACTTCAATCCTAACACTAGTATGACAATAATATTATATATCTATTCTTTAGTTTTGCATTGTTAATTTAGACAATGAAAATACATAACTTAATTTTATTATTTTTCTTTGTTAGGTAATTAATACTTACTAGCCTTACTTATTTTAGTATAACTTGGTATTTTTAGATGATGATCATTTTCATTATTCCTTATTAATTAGCAAGATTTATTTTATGCTATTTCATTATTTATTTTTTTGTTGAATATTTTATTACAATTTCATCACTCATTTCACTTTTTTGTTATTTTCTTAAGAAATATCTTAATTATATAGTTGTATATTATTAGGAGTAAATAAATATTTGACGCAAAAGTTATATTTTGTATGAAGATTTTTCCCGAAAAAAAATCCTAAAAATCCGAGAAAATCGAAAAATCCGAAGTCGAAAAACCTGACTTTTATTGACTTGGTTTGACTAATCAATTTAAAAATCCGACACAATTAGTTTAGTTTGATATTTGAAAATTTCGAACCAACTCGATTCATGTACACCCCATCGAAATGAATCACTATCGAATAAGAAAAGTATAGAGTACTCCAATTAAAAGAATTTTAAGGCCAAACCCATCGACAGACATACGTGTGGCCGTCCACTTCTTTCACTTGAGCACCTAAAGTGACCCTTGTTCCATTTAGACAACGCCCATTGATCTATTCTACTCCTAACGACAACTTTTGCACGCATTAAGAGAGCAAAACCAACACCAAAGGGGGCACCACCTCATTGCACATCCAACCAGCCTAAAAGCCCCAATTTTTAATGGAATTTTTACTCGTTATAGCTACTTCTAATACATAATTAGTGGTAATAACTACCTTTTATTTTAATTACTAATAATAACTAAATACTTTTCTAATTTAACTATTATAGCTACACAAGAATTTTTGAATTACCATTTCACAAATACACCTAAAAACTAGCACCCCCAATCCATATCCCTTTTAATGGTAACAATATTAATCACTTAATATACATTACCATCTCTCTCCTTTTTCATAACTTCTTACCTTTTATGATCGTCTTCTTCCTCTCTTCACCCTTCTGCAAAAATTTCACTTCCATTCTCACCAATCAAGAAGATTCGTCATATTCTTTCTTTCTTTTTTTTTTTTCAAAAAAAAGGAAAAAGAAGCCTTAAAGTACTCACGTTCTATCCCATCTCCTTTGTTTCGTGAAATTTTCGCTATTTGTGTTATTATTCTTCCACAAAATCAACTTGGTGGAAGTGATTGTTTTTGCTTCAAGCCATGATGGTGGTTATGGTGGCGCACACGAGAGAAGGGGAGAGAGAAAGTTTTTTAGGGTTTTGAGAAGACGAAAAATATATGTATTTGTGTATGTTCTATGATATAACTATCAATTGTTGTGGTTGGTGGTGTATTTTTGTAAGTTTTTCTATATATTTGTGTATTTTGTTCAAATTAATTCCATCGAGTTCATCTAGTTTCAAATACACGGGTACGCAAATACATGGTAAGTTTTCATATATTTATGTATTTTGTTCAAATTAATCCCATCAAATACATGGGTGATGCAAATTGTTACTCACACAAATACATGAGATTTAATATAAAATATATGGGGTTTGATTGGAAACTTCAAATACATTAGTTATGCTATCAAATACATGGGTAAATAAAGAACGAAATCAATATTGAAAACTTCAAATACATTACCTCTAAATACATGGGTGATGCAAATTGTTATTCACACAAATACATGATATTTAATATAAAATATATGGAGTTTGATTGGAAACGTCAAATACATTAGTTATGCTATCAAATAGGTAAATAAAAAACGAAATCAATATTGAAAACTTCAAATACATTGGCTGTTGATTGATCGTGTTGTTTTGAAATCACATAAATACAACTTGAATAAACGAAATTTGTGAAATCAAAACGGTGTTTTTGCACGAAATACCTGATGATTGATCGTGTTTGTTTTGTCAATGTATTTTCAGAGTTGTTGAAGATTTAATTTGAAATTTGAATTTTTACATTTAAATGTGGAAGAATGCGTAAGAAGAGAGAACGTGTAAGGAAAAGGAATATTACAAAAGATTTTGCGAAAAGAAGGTAAAAATATCTTAATTTCTCATTTAATACCACCACCGTTACAACCTAAATTAAAGGAGCAAATTGCCTTTTTTTACCGTACGCTCATGTATTTGGGAAACAAATACATGCGAAAACATACACAAATCGACCGATTTTTAGCTACGAATGGTAATATTAAAAAGGGTAATTCAAATGGTAGGAAGCCTACAATAAGGTAGTCATTTGAGAAATTTTACCTTTTTTAATGGTCAAAACTCCACGAATTTACAAGTTAGTGAATTTACAATTAAAATGAGTTGACACAATTTAAATGAGCTGACACAATTTAATTGGTCACTTAATTCACGTAGGGAGGCAGTGGTGTTTGGTTTTGCTCAGATAACGCGCAAAAAGTGTCTAAGTGGAATAGGAATAGCGCTGCACAAGGTCTAAATGGAAAAGGGCGGGACCCTTTAGAGTCTTTTAAGTGAAAGAATGAATGACGCGCGCTGTTTGTCGATGGGTTTGGCCGAATTTTAAATTGGGACGCATTTAATGTGCGTTCTCCAACTCCAGAAAACAAACCAAAAAGAATAAATTACTTCCCAAGCGAGTTGTCCTTATATGACTTTGGAGAAACGTGACCTACAGAAAATTCCCAAGACTCATTAATTATTTTCCATATCCTATAAACTTTATATATATATATATATATAGTCTTCTATCAATGAATAAATCGGATCTGAATTCATCTACTTCAATGGAGCAAAAGGATTCACAACCAAAGTGGGAAGCTAAAGTCTCAACAAGATTACAAAAGGCAGATGCAGGCCAAATATTTTCTCTCTTCAAAGATTTCTTTGGCCTAAACAAATGGTTTCCTAGCTTGTCAACAAGTTATGGCATCCATGGTGAAAATGGTGAGGTTGGTTGCATACGATACTGTACTGGATTCTCTCTCCCACCAGAGAGTGGTGCTCCAGTGAGCTGGTCCAAG
Organism: Lycium ferocissimum; assembly: GCF_029784015.1. NCBI lineage: Eukaryota > Viridiplantae > Streptophyta > Magnoliopsida > Solanales > Solanaceae > Lycium > Lycium ferocissimum. The sequence continues at coordinate 14,356,177 of NC_081350.1, forward strand.
GAGAGGCTCGTGGCTATAAATCCAATTGAGAGGATATTAAGCTATGAGATAGTGGATTGTAACATTGGATTCAAGTCATACTTTTCGACGGTCAAGATTGTCCCAGATGAAGTTGATGGTCAACATGGATGTGTGATCGAATGGTTCATCACCGTTGATCCAGTGGAAGGAATGAGATTGGAGGATTTGATCAAGAAGTATGGAGTTGGGCTGCAGGGAATGGCTAAGAACATGGAAGATGCCCTAGCAAGTTCGTAATATAACTTTGTTTTTTGTGATTATTTTTTTTTTTTTTTGCATATGTCATCCAATGATCCTACTTATAAATAAATGCACCAATTAATAAAACTGTGTAGAAGTACATTTAAATTGTGTGGATACAATAATTCATGCTTTGCAGGACTTGCTTTCATTTAATTGCATTTGCACATTTTTTAATTTGATTTGAATAATTTACATTAAGTTACAAAGCATTGAAAATTATTGGTCTAAGAGGAAAGCCAAATTCCTGAAATTTCAGTGTATTTCCTTAATTTCTCTTATTCAAAACTAGCAAGGGAAACGGGAATTCAATAAGTTACTTTCTTGCTATTAAATATTAATTCCAAAACACTGTAAAGGTCCTATCAGCGTCGGCATTAACAACAACAACATACACAGTGGAAAAAAAAAATGACAGATCTTAATAAACAAGTGGATTGAGTTGTTCTGTGTCACCGTTTTAAAAGGGAAAAAGAAATAAGTTCTTGGAAAAAGGAAGGATATATTTAGCTATTTTTTTTAAGTATGCTCTTGTGGTACTTATAGCCTGTTTGGTCAAGCTTTTAAAATTAGCTTTTTTAAAAATGTATTTTTTTTTAAAAGTGCTTTTCAAAAAAGTAACTTTAGCGAAAAACAGTTCGTGTTTAACCAATTAATTTAAAAAACACTTTTGAGCAACAATTAGTGTTTGGCCATGCTTTTAAAACTTGTAAGTGTATTTTCTCAAAGGGCAAAGGGTCAAATTTACCTTCAAAGTATGGTTTACAGTTTAAATTTGCCCTCCCCATTAGGATACTAGATATATTTGCCTTTTATGGATGGGAAAAGGGTCAAATTTACCCTCCAAGTATGGTTTATAGTTTAAATTTGCCCTCCGTCAAAATTTGGGGTCAAATTTTCCCTCCCCGTTAGGATACTTGATAAATTTGCCCTTATATGGATGGAAGTATGACTTAGACTCCACAACACAAAAAAAAATTAGCCACGTCGGATCCACGTACGATCTCATCCTTTGTTTCTTCGGTTTCATCTTCTTGTTTGATATCTTCTTCATCATTGTTGTTTTCTTGATTTCCATTCTCTTTTTCTTCATCTAGTTTAGATTCTACATTTCCATTCTACCCATAATGCTCTTTTTGCCCTTCTACTTCATTAAATCTGTGTAATTTAGTCACATCAGAAACAGCCTCTATTCCATTTCCTTCATCAGTACTAGGACTGCTTAATCTTTTATGTCCATCCAATGCGAATACAGTGCAATAAGTGCAAGAAGCATCAGAGATAACAACTTCTTTCTTCATAATTTCACAGAATGACTTGTCACATAGTAGCTCTGTTTCATCCTTTGCTTCTTCTTCATTGTTGTGTTCTTGATTTCCACTCTCTTTTTCTTCATGATCAATACTAAGACTGCACAGTCTTTTACGTTCATTATTCAAAGCGAAGACAGTGGAATTAGTGGATTGAATTGGGTATGGGATCCTACATGGATCCGACGTGGAGCCTACATGGCTAATTTTTTTGTGTTGTGAAGTCCAAATCAAACTTCCATCCAAATAAGGACAAATTTATCAAGTATCCTAACGGAAAAGGCAAATTTGACCTCAAACTTTGACGAAGGGCAAATTCAAACTATAAACCATACTTGGAGGGTAAATTTGACTTTTTCCCCTTTATGGATGGAAGTCCACATCACAAAATAAAATAAAATAAAAATAGCCACGTTGGATCCACATCAGATTCACGTAGGCAACTCATACTCAACCCAATAAATCCAAAACCCAAAACCACGTTTCCTGCCTTTTTTTGCGTGGATTGTCCTTCATTTAGGGTGGTCTTTAATTTTTACCCTTCAAATTGGTGGTCTTTAAGTTTTGCCCTTTGCCTAATACCCCGAGGTTGTGCTCTAACCCCAACAAAAAAAAAAAAAAAATTCGCAAGCGAACTTTGCCTTTAGACAAAAGTTAAAGACCACCAATTTGAGGGGCAAAAATTCATGACCACCCCCAGCGAAGGGTAATCCTACAAATTGCCCGTTTCCTGCTACTACAGCAGCCTTACATTCCTCATCATTCAAGCCCATCCTTCTCAAAGCCATAGGCCCGAGCCCCTACCCGTTGTTACGCCCTTCATCACTAGCCCTTATGGTCAGCATTTGCCTCGTATTCAACCTCATAGGAGGCAATTTATGGAGAAAATGCAATGATTGCTTCACTTTTACATCAAATTTCACAGCTCCAATATTACAAGGTGAGTTCAACATTGCAGTTGTAGCATGATAGCTCAGATAGTACTATATTAGTATCACAGCAGGACTGTAAACAAAAAAAAGATTCACAGAGAAAATGCATCAATTAACTACAACAAATCCCATAGCACTAGTCACAAACTCAGACATTATTTAAATGTGATCTAAATTTATTTAAAAGACACATTTTTTAGCATTTATTCAGGCATAAACAGCATAAACAACAAATACAGTAACTTTTTTCCTTACCCAAAAAGGCCCTATTAGCTTATATTACAAGAATCAAAAGTTGGGTTTATTGGGTTGGGTATGAGTTGCCTACGTGGATCTGATGTGGATTCAACGCGCTTATTTTTTATTTTTTTTTTTTGTGATTCCATTCATAAAGCAAGAAATATCGTATCCTAACGCAGAGGGCAAATTTGATATCAAATGTTGACAGAGGGCAAATTTAAACTATAAACCATACTTGCAAGGTAAATTTGACCCTTTGCCCTTTCTTAAAAGTACTTTTTAAAAAAGTGCTTTTGGGCAAAAACTATTTTTTTTAGCTTCTGAAAAACTGCTTCTGCTACTCCCCAAAAGCACTTATTTTCTCTCAAAAACTTGATCAAACACCTCACTTTGATAAAATAAGCACTTTTGGAGAAAAATAAACTTAACCAAACAGGCTATTAATTCGGTTAGTGACATGAGATCTTAGTACCTGAAGGATTAAAGAAAGAGCTTTTGTTGTTTAACTGTAAAGTTCAAATCAAGATCATTTTTCCTATGCTTTATTAGACTCGAACCAATTGGAAACAATTTGTAACTTTGTCTAGTTGATGTCATGGGTGCATGTGTTATATTTATTCTTGGTATGTCACTCCGCTAGCAAACAGTGCCACGCACAAGAGAGTGCAAGTCTTATGGATCCTCCTACACCAAATTGGACTAAATCTGGTTAAAATTTAGGTCAACGCGACAATTCAATACGATACCAAAGACTGCTATCGACAATTCAATACGAAAGTTTCAGACTTTGGAGTAGATAGGGGTCAACTTATAACTAAATTCTGGAATAAATATATGTACATGTGTGTCTTAATTTTGTGACATATAATTTAGATATCTAGTAACTACATAAAAAGTACTCTCTTTCATTTTATGTGGTGAGACTCCAAGTGTAAGGGCAAATTACTTAATTTTTTGTATGAATTCAGACGTATAACCTTTATGACGGTTTATAATTTAAACTATACGAATATGGTAGTCAAAGGTAATACCTATTTGACACTCCAAATAGTAACAATGTCACATAAAGTGGAACAAGGAAGTATCATAAACTACAATATTTTTAATTAAAAATCTAAAATATGTTTCAGAAAAATAGCAAGGTGAAAATTCATTTATTTTCTCCGATAATAATGTCATTTCACTACTTTTTTTAAAAAAAAAAAAAAAATCGACCTCATGAGGTCGAAAAAGCTGAAATTTCGACTTCAAGCCCAGGTCGGTAAAGGCTTGGTCGAAATTTTTTTCGACCTCGTGAGGTCGGAAAAAACCGAACTCACTAGTTCGTTATATGTTTTACAACCTAAAATAAAAAATTAAATCATGAGGTCGGAAAGTTAATTTTTTATTTTATATTTTAAACAAATTATATTAATAAATTTTAATTTATTTTGACCATTTCGACCTCATGAGGTCGAAATAACATAATATAATTTATATATTTCGGCCTCATGAGGTCGAAAAAAAAACCTTTAAAACTGACCTCATGAGGTCAAAATTTATGAAGTTTTGGCCAAGTTTCGACCTCATGAGGTTGAAAATTTTCAAGTACTGGGTAAATTCCGACCTCATGAGGTCGAAATATATGAAGTTTAGGGTAAATTTTGACTTCATGAGGTCGAAATTTAACAATTTCTGGAATAATTTCGTCCTATAACCAATTCTGTATCACCAACAACCAACTTAAATAGTTGCCAGCAATCCAACAAATTCTAACAAACAATTCATTATACATTCTACAACCAATGACACATCAAATTCGACACTATTTCAAATTTGAATGGAAACTTCATTCAAACATTTACAAAACACATAAGCTAGTCTACAACTTGAAACGTCATCAAACATCATAAACTTAAACAATTCATACCAATTCATCAAAATATACAAAAGTTAGATTATAAACTATACGAATCAAGGACGTCGTTGTGTGTTAGACACGTGATCCATATCCTCCTCACTGGACTCATCACGAAGGGTATGATCAGGATTAAATACATGAGGACGTGACCTACGTCTAGCCTGGGAAGGTCGGGCCTATAACCTACAAGCATCCCCGGGACACGGGGGAATCGAAAACGCCCCCGAAGCAAGTAAGCGGTCTAATTGGGCCTTAATACCCACCATCTCGTCGTCCCTCCTCCTCTTCCTGACCTCTTAGGTCTGCAGTGAGTTTGTTAATTGAGTAATCTGCTCCTCCATGACCTTAACTGTAGCAGGATCCACTGCCCCCACATCACTAGAACTACCTAAGCCTTGAAGGGCCGACCAGAAGCGAAGAAAGGCTCGATTCGCCATGCCATAAGCCGTACCATACGTAGTCGGACCACCAACATGGTCTAGCCACTTCTGCTTTATTTTCTTTTGGGTAAGTGGCGTGCTGGCTGGCTACGTACGACGCAACTCCTCTAACTGTTGTTGAAATTCATTCTGAATTTAAAAGATAAAATGTTAGTAGATAAATTTAGAAAAATAAAGTAGTTATTATTGTTACTTAGTGACTTACGTAGGTTTGCTCAGCCCGTGGCTCAACCTATTCTTCTCGACCCTCATCATTTTTCTTCTTCCTCGTGTGAGTGATCTTGAATGTCTTGAGGTAATGTCTTCCCCGTCTCGAGCTCCTTCAAACAAATTATTTGAGTAATTAATTAAATAAAGTAAATAAATTGAGTATCTTTAAAATATGATGTGAGGAGACATACCAGCTTCCTCCTCGCAGCCAGTTGGCTTGTAGCCACACTACTGTGTAGCGACCCACCCTTTGTCGAGGCTCTGACTTTCTTCCCTATCTCACTTAGTTGCAAAGACCGTGCATCAGTCGCCCAGTAATGCAATATCTTCTCCCAATTCTCTTCAATGATCCACTTAGTCCTCTGGTTATGCCTACGACATCTAAGTAACGCATCCTTCAGTAATTTTGTGACTCTTTTCTTAAAATTCTGCGCTACTTCTTCCTCATATTGTGGTTGCCGGGAACACCTTTTCTGCAAAGAAATTTAAAATAATTTTATTAATATGGAATCAATCAAGAGAGCTATCATATTTTACTAAAAATAATAAATACATATATATGTACCCTAAACTCCAAATACATCTACCTCTTGAGTCCCCTGGCACCTTACCCCAAATCCTTTTGATGCTTTGGCCGGATAGAAGCTGCAGCAAACTAATGAAATAATTAGATGTTTAATAAAAACTTAAAGTAAATAACTTATGCAAATTGAAAAAAATTACGCGAATCCCACTGGCTCGATGATGAGTCGACCATACTCATCTTAAGACTTAAGCTGTGGAGGAGCTCCTGGTGGGGGATCAGGACAGTCAGAATCAGAGCTACTTTCTTCAATTTGAAGCCCCAATATCTCAAAATGTGGGGTAGATGATGGCGAGGGATGTGATATTGTCACACCCTAATTTCTGTTAGGGCGTGATGGGCACCCGACCCTTACTTAGGGCCGAGCGAACCCGCTGACTCTCGTAATACTCGTAATCATGCTGGGCCCTCAAATCATGACATAAATGTATAATGAAAGCTTTTCGAAGAACAATATGCTTTTCATCTTTCTCAAATCAAATAAAATCTGTAACATATGAAACTTGTAACACAATGCATAATAATACATCGGCTTACATAGCCGCTTACAAAACTGACATCTTATATACACGACACTGTCTGCAAAGTCTCTAACATAACTCCGGATACCCTAACAAAAGCACTCTGACTCGGCAGCACTCCGGGAGGAAATGGAGCTCGCCAATCCAGCTGGAACATCTTCTACTCATCTGTATATACCTGCGTGGCATGAAACGCAGCCCCCGAAGGAAGGGGGTCAGTACGGAATATGTACTGAGCATGTAAAGCATGAAATACAGTAAATAGAACCATACTAAAGTAAGGAGTATAGGAAAATTAGTACCGTAACCAGAAAACCATAAAACTTGTCTTTGAAACATAAATCATGCATGTCAATGACATTATGAGACTGAATGACATAAGAAAATAGTCATCATGTACATGTACATATAGCGTGTCCCGGCCCTCTAATGAGGGACTCGGTAAGTAAAATCATGTCATCATGCCATCATATATATATACATAGCGTGTCCCGGCCCTCTGAGTATGGGACTCGGTGAATAGAATCATCATATGCCATCCCGGCCGCCATCCCCATATCATCACATCATCATATACATATATATAGCGTGTCCGGCCCTCTCAGTGAGGGACTCGGTGAATAATGCGGTGGAATGTGCACGAATGTGTGTCACGGCCGGGACTCGGTGAAAGACATATTGAGCTTTGTACGAGCAGAGTAGTGAGAAACCATGTGCACATAAATCATCATTACAGACTCAATGGATAAGTAAGTAGTCGAAGCTCGAGAGTTAAAACAGTAATCATGTTAAGCTTTTTCAAAAAAAAGTCGTTAGGACTATACAAAGGAAAATCTCGGGGACCACGGATATGCATCAAACCAATCCGGGCCCGCCCATGAAAGTTAAAGTCATTATACGTTATAGAATCATTTACGAGCATATCAAAGCAATCCGGTTAAATACTATGAAAGTTAGGGACATTTTCAACATAAGATCCTTTTGGAGCAAAACTCTTTATACCACATTTGAATTCAATCACACAAAAGACATAAAGGCCATAGTTCTACCACATTAAGTATGCCAACACTAAGAGGTGGATATGAATCGTAAACATGCTCGAATCATAAGAGTGGAGTTACCCCAAGGCACAAATCATGTCACATCTTACTTCCGTCTACGACATGCCAAAAGAAGGAAAGAGTAAGCTTTACATACCTCATCCGCTTCCTAAGCTAATCCAAACTTAAGTCTCGGCTTCTCAAGATCTACAACATTGTCGTTAGACACCAAGCATTAGTCATAAGCACTTAGTAATCCAATTCCAAACTAGCACTTTATCTACAGAAATTTGGGCAGCATTTCCCCTATAAATTCAACAACCCCGAGAATTCAACTCGGCCAATATCATTAACAACAATACCAACAACCATATTAACAATATCAATAATCCATTTCAAACGCATTCTAACATTAATAACTCTTTTCTATACAATTCGACGATATTTCATTCTCATTCAAATCAACCGCATACGATCAAACCAACATCAATATTCACACGTTCAAGTACTAATCCAAACCATTTAAACAAGATTCAAGAATGCTTCCAACAATTCAAAAAATATCCAAATCGACCCCATCCAACACACAATGCAAATTCGAACCCTTCCAAGTTTAAGAAAACAACAACAACACATTTCTTTCTTTCAAATTCATCAACTACACCAACAATCCACACTTTAGCAACATTATCTTCATAAATACAAGAAACTATATTTAATTCACATTAGCTTCCAAAACGCATTGAAACACGATTTTATCTTCAACTTAATTCATTAAACCTTTATTTACATCATAGAATCCACAACACAACAACCAAAAATACTAAATAAAATTTAGTTCATTCCTTGTCACAAAACAGCCCATACTCACGGCTCAACATCAACATACAAAGTTTCATGAATTTCATCCATTTCTACACACTATTCCCTCCCTTCTAATCCGTTAAAACTCTCCGAATAAACTTGTTAACAATGAAAAGGAACCTTAATCTTACCTTAAGTGTGCAGCCACCACGTCCACTCTCTTTTTCTTGGTTGATTTTTAGCTCAAATTGGAGGCAACGCGACGTACGACACTTTTCTCTTCTTAGGCTTCGGAATTCGGGCGCGCGATTTTGGTCAAAATTAGTTTTTCTCTCTAGGCTCTCCTCTCTCTTTTCTCCAGAATTTTCTGGGTGTTTTGGTATGAAAAATGAGGAGAAAAGGCTGATATTTCATTTAAAAAGGTGTGGGTAATGGGCCTGACCCGGTTGGGCTCGGGTTGGGCCTGGCCCACTGACCTTTCTGCCTTAAAACGTCTATATCTCCTTATCCCGATGTTGCTTGTGAACCCACGACCTATGGTTGGAAATCTATTTCAATTATCTACAACTTTCATTGTGGGAGTTTTCCCAAATTCCAAACTCATAATACCGTTTTGGCCTCGAAGTCGATCATCCGAAGACGTTTTCTTAAATCGCCCTTTTGGAGGGCTTACACTCATTTTTAGCTTATGGGTCCTTCTTAGGACTTGCTCAATTTCACATGTACCGCCCATATATCTCTTCATATGTCCTTTATAAAATCCCGACATGTGGGTCCCACCTTAACACACGGCCACTTTGGCCTTTTCATGAAATTTTTATTTCAACTTCTAGCCCCTAGTTTTCCTCAATATTTCCATCCAATAAAATCATAACGACTTGTACCTTAAAACAAAGTCAGAAAATAGCCTTGTCGTTAACTTGTCGCAACTAACTTAAAATGTTCCAACGTACAAAATACGGGATATAACATCCTTCCCCCCTTTAGAACATGCGTCCTCGATTGTTCAACTAGTCACATATGATGTTGCAATCTACTCGTGAATATACGAAGGTGCTCAAATGTAGAGAAATACCTCGAAAATGACTTCACTAATTCTTATGTTTCACTTTGTCTTCGCCTCTCTTATCTTACAACCGGTATCGAGATAGGTCATTGGTTCAACCATAGCCATATTCTGTTTGTCCTTAGTACTAATTTTGTCTCGGTACTTCCGCTTAAACCATCTTTACATCTTTCTGTAATGTACCCAAATATCATAAACTTCCTTATCATTACTAGGCCTTTATCCTTCCTAACAAGTACTCACTTAGTCTCATTCTTAGCATACCAATACTTGTAGGTTGCATCCTTATTCTTGTACGACTTGTATAAAATATATCCAATCTTAGTGATAGCCTTTCATTCTCCTGGTTCATTTTGCTTTACATACCTCGTCCGCTTCCTAAGCTAATCCAAACTTAAGTCTCGGCTTCTCAAGATCTACAACATTGTCGTTAGACACCAAGCATTAGTCATAAGCACTTAGTAATCCAATTCCAAACTAGCACTTTATCTACGAAATTTGGGCGCATTTCCCCTATAAATTCAACAACCCGAGAATTCAACTCGGCCAATATCATCAACAACAATACCAACAACCATATTAACAATATCAATAATCCATTTCAAACGCATTCTAACATTAATAACTCTTTTCTATACAATTCGACGATATTTCATTCTCATTCAAATCAACCGCATACGATCAAACCAACATCAATATTCACACGTTCAAGTACTAATCCAAACCATTTAAACAAGATTCAAGAATGCTTCCAACAATTCAAAAAATATCCAAATCAGCCCATCCAACACACAATGCAGCCGAACCTTCCAAGTTTAAGAAAACAACAACAACACATTTCTTTCTTTCAAATTCATCAACTACACCAACAATCCACACTTTAGCAACATTATCTTCATAAATACAAGAAACTATATTTAATTCACATTAGCTTTCAAAACAGCCCACACACGATTTTATCTTGAACTTAATTCATTAAACCTTTATTTACATCATAGAATCCACAACACAACAACCAAAAATACTAAATAAAATTTAGTTCATTCCTTGTCACAAAACAGCCCGTACTCACGGCTCAACATCAACATACAAAGTTTCATGAATTTCATCCATTTCTACACACTATTCCCTCCGTTCTAATACGTTAAAACTCTGAATAAACTTGTTAACAATAAATAGGAACCTTAATCTTACCTTAAGTGTGCAGCCACCACGTCCACTCTCTTCTTCTTGGTTGATTTTTAGCTCAAATTGAAGGCAACGCGACGTACGACACTTTTCTCTTCATGGGCTTAGGAATTCGGGGCGCGGATTTTGGTCAAAATTAGTTTTCTCTCTAGGCTCTCCTCTCTCTTTTCTCCAGAATTTTCTGGGTGTTTTGGTATGAAAAATGAGGAGAAAAGGCTGATATTTCATTTAAAAAGGTGTGGGTAATGGGCACGACCGGTTAGGCTCGGGTTGGACTGGCCCACCGACCTTTTGCCTTAAAACGTCATATCTCTCTTATCCCGATGTCTCCCGTGAACCCACGACCTATGGTTGGAAATCTATTTCAATTATCTACAACTTTCATTACTGGAGTTTTCCAAAATTCCAAACTCATAATACCGTTTTGGCCCCCTCGAAGTCGGATCACCCGAAGACGTTTTCTTAAATCGCCCTTTTGGAGGGCTTACACTCATTTTTAGCTTATGGGTCCTTCTTAGGACTTGCTCAATTTCACATGTACCACCCATATATCTCTTCATATGTCCTTTATAAAATCCCGACATGTGGGTCCCACCTTAACACACGGCCACTTTGGCCTTTTCATGAAATTTTTATTTCAACTTCTAGCCCCTAGTTTTCCTCAATATTTCCATCCAATAAAATCATAACGACTTGTACCTTAAAACAAAGTCAGAAAATAGCCTTGTCGTTAACTTGTCGCAACTAACTTAAAATGTTCCAACGTACAAAATACGGGATATAACAGATATAGTCGGGTTGGGAGTAGCTGTAGGAGTACCACTCATCGCTTCTCGCTGTGATCCATGAGGAAACTTCGGGAGGCCATGTGGGATCGTGCCGGGGGTGGACATCATAGTAGGGGACTGAGAGGTGTCATGCGGCTCTGTTTGGCTCTGAGGTGGACCAATATAGGGCGGAGTATAGACATGATGAGTCGGCTGAGTACAGGCTTGGCCGTCTAGGCCAAAATAATGCTGCAATGGAGCGCTACGTGGTGGGAGATATGGAGAAGGGCTTCTATCTCTAATCCGTGGCACTATACCACCTGGCGGTATAAACGGAGCCCTACCCTTTTTGATTTTTTTTGGGGCAGTATAAAGAGTCTTGCCCTTCTTATCACCCGCCATCTACACAAATAAATATATCTAAGTATTGCAATATAAATTAATACAGAAGCAAGATAAAGTATTCAAACATTTATAAGTCTTACAATAAAATAAATAAGAGTACACATTATCTAACTATTGCAATATAAATTAATACAAAAGCAAGCCTAAGTATTCAAATATTTATATGTCTTAACAATCAAATAAATAAGAGTATAGATATCTCTAACTATTGCAATATAAACTAATACAAAAGTAAGCTTAGGTATTCAAATATTTATAAGTCTTACAATCAAATAAATAAAAGCACACATATTTAGGAATTCTAAAATTAAATACAAAATAATTTATATTCATCCTGGTCCCCGTCTTCCTCGTCTGACCATTCTTCCTCATCGCTTGTTTCGTTTTCATCATTTTCTTCTACCTCTGCATTAACTTCTTCTACACTAATTTCTTCTAATATCTGTTTTGGATGCTCTAATTCGTTTTCTAACTTGGGGTCGACTATTTGGTTAACAATTGATATGTCGTCATTCTGGAACGCATCAGGCAGGTTATTCTCAACTTCCACACGACCTACAGGCTTGATTTTAATTACCATCCACCATTCAGACTTATCTGATTATAATGGATAAGGAACATAGTACACTTGCTTAACGTTTTGCGCAATAATGAAAGGATCATAAGCTGCAAACCTCCGCGTGTGTTTACTTCAATGATATTATACTCTTTGAGTACTCTCGTACCTATTTTTAGGGTTGGATCAAACCACTTGCACCGAAAAAGTACAGTTTTTTTCAAGCCAACCAGAATACTCGAATTCTAAGATCTCTTCGTTTACACCAAATTAATCAATTCTATCTGGTTTCCATCACCACCTTTAACCCATACCCCGTAGTTGTTACTTTTCATATGGTTATAACATTCTTGGGTGTTAAATTTGAAAACATTTACCGCATATTTGTTCATAGAATACACACTAGTGGGTCGCCAAGATAAGTCCTTCGAAAATTGATCATGATAACAACATGGTGTACTATAAACCTATTAATAGTTAAGAAATAGAAAGTTAGCAATAATAGAATCAACAATTTTGTAATTATGTTAGCTTTGTCAAAAAATTATACTCCCTCCGTCCCAATTTAAGTGTACTACTTCCTTTTTTTGTCTGTCCCACAAAGAGTGTCTCTTTCTATATTAAGTAAGTTTTGGTAAGTTTTAGACCACAAGATTTAAAAGAGTACGCATCTTTAATTTAAGATCACAAGATTCAAAAGTCTTCATTTATTTTTTAAACTCCGTACCCAGTCAAACTAAGACACTTAAAATGGGATGGAGGGAGTAATACTTACGTAATCCTTAAACCACGTCACAAATTGGTCGTACGCTTTTTCTTGCCCATGTAACTGCACGAAGAGACTCTGCAACACAATGGAGTTTGGGTTAGTCACTTTACATTTTGAATGAATAATTACTGCAATTTTATTTGAACTTACTCATAATAAGGTTGACCTTCTAGGAAATTTAACAAGATATGTGTTGATGCCGATTTAAACTCCATTTGATTCAATTCTCTTACATGTTTTCTTGACCCATCACCTGGTTGATTGAAAATCGATATCGGTTTCGGCAACGAGTTATTCACACCTCCATCATAGTGTCGATCAAGCCTGTTTCGCAAACAGAGCACATCGTTCCCAAAGTAGTAAGAACAAAAATGGGTTGTTTCCTTGGCAAGGTAAACTTCGCACATTGAGCCTTCCACTTTAACTTTCTGCTTTATAGCCCGTTTTGACTTACCAAATAAACATTGTGTTAAGCATGATTTTTTTTCAAACTAAGTGATTAGATGCAGAGGCGGATCTAGGATTTGGAGGTTTCGGGTGCCACAATTAGGACAAATGGGTCCAGCTCGTTCAATTTTGGGCTTCAGTTCGGGTGCATCTTTTTTTATTTATATAGATAATTGATCGAATATGCAGATTTATTTAGTTATGTTCTCTTTTAAATATCGTGAGATTAAAGATTTCCTGAGCTGTCTAATTTTTTTTTTTTTTTTGCACGGATAAAATGCCTTATTCTCTAAAATTTGGAGAAATAAAAAATTTCTATTAGAAACACTTGTATAAACGATCTTCCTATTGTTACCTCAATATTCATACTCCATTGCCAGTTGTGTGTTATTGGCCATATCATATGTATTTGAGACCCAAAGATTTTAGCCTCAACATTCATTATTCTTTAAAATAGTAATTTCTTTTTAAACTTATATTTTACTTTTCAAACATATTTTTATTTGTATTAATGTAACTTTTTAAAAATTTAGTACTTATCAGTCTGGTATGTAATGAAAGAGGAAGTTAAAGAAAAGTCAAAGTTTATTTAAACAAAGAAAGAAGAATACCAAGTCAAGATAAATTAAAGAAAAAGAAAAAAGAAAGAAAAGAACTGAAGTGAAGACATATGGTGTAACCGTGTAACCTAAAGAAAGCAAAAGATCAAAATATGGAGCAAGCGTGAATCAAACTCAGTCACTTGGGGCCAAATAGCTAGCCCTTTGCCAGTGGCACCAGACGCTCACATCGTCCTACGGGTGGCGAGTTTTAGATTTAACCATTTTCTTATACATACAGACATATACTGACAGAGTTTAAACCGAGGAGTCCGGATCCGGGTGCCGTGACATCCGGACCCTCCTACATAGATCCGCCCCTGATTAGATGTGAATAAATAAAAAAAATTGACTCATTACAAGGTGTTCCATCACATCAAATAACCCTGGTGAAAGAATCTACAATTTATTTGTGATTACATTAATATTGTGATCCATAATACCTGGCCATACCATAATACCTGAGTTGGTAGGTGGCCGGCTATTAATTATTTCTTGGCGAACCTTGGCGTTTGAGTATTACGCTAGGTCCTTATAATTTTTCTTCAACCTTAATATCTAATTTCTAATTTATAACTATAGTTGGTTCATAGAGATCTGAAATCTTGGAAGAAAGGTATCATAGAATTCAAAACTTTATTCCATGGAAGAAGATTCAACTTATATTGCATTTGGCCTGCTGGAAGAAAAATAATACAAACAGAGAAAAAGTTAGTTAACAACTAGTTGACAACTCTTTAATTAGCATCTAGCAATATTATACATTGCCATGCTTATCCTAACACATTGTTTTCTTTATTTGTTCTGGATCTTGAATTCAGTAGTCTGTTGTTTTAAAATTAAAAGAAAAAAACTAAACTCATTAATAAACAAATCGGTCTCCTGAGGATCCTTTGGATTCAGAAGTGTATGTCAAAGGTTGTCTGGGGCAACACATGTGAGACTTCTGAAGCAAATGTATCTGCGGATTCCTCTGCCCCAAGGTTTATTTTGCTTTCGCATAAAACAAAAGCTCTAATCATGTTCCCTTTTTTCTTTTCAATTTTCACAACATAAAGTTTCAAGCAAGACTACGAGATGGCACTCGGTCGTCGTCTTAAATCTCGTGATTGATTAAATTTAAGTTACTGAATATGGATAGAAACAAAATTTGGATTCAAGATTTCAATTTACAATAAATTTCTCCTTAGAGAGTTGTTTTTACAACTACACCAAATTTGTTATCGAGTTAAGGCAATAACACTTCCAGGACACGATGTACATGTATGAGTGCGCAACTAATGTAATATTGAAGAACTCCTTAATTTTCACATTATGAAAGTTTGGAAGGGCAATTCTCTCTTTATGTGAGAAAAATACTGCTAAGTTTACATAAGTGGTTATTTGGTATTACTTGTACACCAATAAAGACAGACTTTTATGAATAATCGTTTCTTTGCAAGATGATGTATCTTAGTAAACGCATAAAAGAGGTCATGTAAATGCAAAAGTTAACTTTTCATGGAAGAATATGCCCTTTAAAATACACGAAGTCTCTGTCGTAGAGGCTGTTATGTATTAAGTAAATTCTTTTACGAGCACCTTCAGAATTTGGGTCAAGAATTTAATAAGTCGTCACGTAAAAAACAATTCTCATCATGTTTTTCTTTCTGTAAATTTGTAGCAAGTGCACTATCGCATTATTAGTAATATACATGAAACCATTTCACAAAGATCACTGAGTCAAATTTCACATGCCCCAGTTTAAGTGTCTTCTTTAGCCATACAAAGACTCATTGTAAACTTCTTTTACTGGAAAATTGTATCCACTAATAATCAAGAACTTATACACCATTAGCCTTCCCTCTCCACCCAACTCTTCGTATGACAGTGACACCATTAAATACAAAATCCCATCTGTTTTTTTTAATTTTTTTTATTTTTTTTTAACAAAATATTCCATGAGTTAACATCGATAAAATTTCTCCAAGCCACTAACACCTCCTCCCCCACCCCACAAACTACTGGCAAAACAAAGAAAAAAGAAAATGATGATACTAAATTTAGCGGTGGGGCATTGTTTGGTTGTCTAGTGCGCTCAAAGAGACAATTCAGAGCACACATTATTATAAATTCTGCTAAAAAGGAATTTTTGGAAAAAGTTATCACTTTAGCAGTCTTCAGATGCTCACACACTACTGGACCACAACTCCCACTACAAACAAATTCCCTCACCAAAAAGGCCCCCCTCCCAGCCTAACTAAATTCAGGCATTAATTCAATTTAAGTAGATAAATATTGAATTTTTTAGAGGAGCCTGGAAAGCAAGCCTTTAATCAGAAGTGCAGTTGTGCCAGCTTTGACATTGACTACTTTAATATATTACTCCCTCTGTTTCAATGGATGTGAACCCATTTAACTGGATACGAAATTTTTTTTTTTTTAAAAAAAAGACTTTTAAACGTGTGGTCCTAAATGAGTCACATATATTTTGTGTGACTATAAATAATTGCACAAAGGTAAAGTGTTTCCAAATATGAAAAAAGGTCATTCTTTTTAACACGGACTAATAAGGAAATAGGTTCACATAAATTGAAACATCGGGAGTATTAGCTTTTACGTCTCATTTTTAGTACCTACTACCTTGTAATGTTTAGGGTCGTTTGGTACATAGACAAAATTATTTCAGGATTATAATTTTGGGCCTAATTTATCTCATTTTTTGGGACTAATTTATCCCATCTAGGAGATGGGATAAAATAATAATTCCAGGATTAATGGGATAAGATGAAATATCCCATCTTTAAGTTTGGGATACACTTTATACTTTGTTTGGTACAAGGTATAAATTTATCCCAGGATAAATTTATACCTTCTATCAAACATGGTACAAAATTAATCCTACAGTTAGTGCTGGGATATCCTAACTAATACCGTGTACCAAACGACCCCTTAGAACTTAGATTTATCATCACTAATGGATCTAGCAGATATAGTTGAGTTGCCTCTATACTTAATCAAAGGTTTTAGGTTCGACTACCTTGATCCTGGGAATATAAGAAATTAAAGTATTTAGGGATTCGACGCTTATCACCTGCCAAATTCAAAAGAAATGAAAAACCAAATATAAAAAACTTTTAACATACCATGCTTATCTTGAAAAGCTCACGGAGCAATTCAAGGAAATCAATTTAGTTTCGAGAATCGAGAATCGAGAACTTCTTGCTAAAAAACGCTTTATCCTTTAAATATGGATCTAGATGCAAATCCAAATTACTATATATACTGCGATAAAAATGTTATCACATAATCAAGACTTGGTTTGGAAAGGACTTCGTATTTCATTAATTATTCCAGGTAAAGTAGTTTTGGCCTTTAAAATTAACTTAGAACTAAATGGACAGAAAGATTACCTTAATATAAGTATCCCTAACCGTCCATAAAACCATATGATTAATCTTCTACTCAACCGACAATTATGAGATCTAAATCTGGTTTAATCAAATTAAATAAGCAACTAGCGGTACTAATCCATGACGACCGGCCTTAATTTAGAGCCTGTTTGGATAGGCTTAAAAAAAGCAGCTTATAAGCTGGAAACAGCTTATAAGATGCTTTAGATAAACTAAGTCAACGAATCCAATTAATTTTTTGGGCTTATTTTAAATACAAAATAACTTTAAATTGGCCAACTAAACACTCAAAAAAGCTGAAAACAGCTTATAAGCCAATACAAACGGGCTCTTAATGTTCTTGACTCTATCTAGTAAGCAAATGGTTTTGCTTTTCCATTTTCTCTTTCATCTTTACATCTTTAAGCATGTTGAAATGGAGTATCATATTCAATTAAGGTCATCATAATCATCTTATAAATACTTGATAAGAATATAACAAGCTGGCAGTGCAAATTAAATCTTTCCTCGAGAAAGGGTAGTCCTTCTTCTTGTCCATTTCTCCTTCTTTGGCTTTTCTTCCATGGCAGCCCAACAACAGTCCAAATGGGAAGGCAAAGCCTTTGCAAACCTAAAAGGGCCAAAAGCTGAACAAGTATGGCCTCTCTTTGAGGATTTTTTCAACTTCCACAATTGGTTACCTACCATTGACACTTGTTACCAACTTAATAATGAAAAAGATGGACTTATCCGGTGTTGCGCAAACACCGTGCCACCATCATCAGACGGTAGTGAGGCGATCATCAAGTGGTGTCACGAGAGGTTGTTGTACGTTGACAAGATCGAACGGTGTCTAAGCTACGAGGCGTTAAACAACAACATGGGAATCAGGTCGTATGTAGCTACGTTTAAAATATTGTCATCGGACGGTGGTGATGAAAGCGGGTGCAAGATCGAATGGTCGTTCGTTGCTGATCCTGTTGATGGGTTGACTTTGGAATGTTTCTTAGGATACGTTGACTTCTCCCTACAAGGCATGGCTGAAAAAATTGAGAAAGCTTTAGAATCTAGTTTAGGTGATTTTGCTCAGAGAGCTAACACTAAGCCTGTTAAATAAAGTATGAATAATAAAAGACCTGATTCTGTAATGTTTCAGTTGGACAGGTAAGTAGTGTTAGTTTGAGAAATGGATAGTAGTTTACTGATTGTTACTTCCTCTGTTTCTATTTACTTACGTGACATAATTTTATTTTTAGTTTGTCCCAAACAAATATCATAATTTTTTTTTTTAGAAATAATTTAATTTTAAATTGTCATGCCACATAAATGTATATCACTTGTTCAGATTACAACTTCTGAATTTTTTTTGTTGCTTTCTTAAAATTTATGCTCAGTCGAATATCACTACATAAATTGAGACAAAAGGAGTACTACTTCATAAGTGTAAGTTTCACTTCTCAGCAGATTCTTTCCTCCCCTTTGACCCACCTGAACCTTTCCCATGCCTTACAATGAAGGTTGTTACAGTGTAAGGCTATGCTATACAACTTTATTTTTCTTTCACTTTTCTGTTAGCTAGGAAGTTCTTGACCAGGCAAGATGCATGCAAATGTGATATGCTTTAGTGAAAAGAAAAAAAAATTATTAAATACTTTACAAAGTACTGAAGCGAGAGAGCGATGATGTTTTTGGTGCATATGTACCATTGTCTTTCAAAATGAGTGAGAACCTTCAGGTGTTACTGTCAATAACAATATATAGTCCATGGAATTCCAATAGCGGTTGAAGGTAAGACGGAAGCCGCTAATAGCCACTACATGCATTTGGGTTTTCTAATTCCTCCAATCAAATTGGAGCTTACTAGCAACTAATGGAGTAAAAAACAATATAACCAATAGAGTTAAACGACATCACAACATCTTAAGTGCCCTAAAATCCGGATTATGTCTTTTCTGTTTCTTCCCATTTGGATTATGCTTGACTATTCTTCACCCCATTGGACCTCTTCCCAAGTTTCAAACTTGTGGAAGTCGTTGCTCAAGTTTGATTTTGAGCCTTTTCGGCACAATATTCCTAAAATCACCTCCTTCAAACAAGATTTAAACATTTTTTGAAAGAATTTAAGGCGTTCTTAAAATAACAATAACAAAATCTCTATCCATGCAAGTTGGGTTCATTATTCATAAATCAACATTGTTGAAAATAATGTATAATATGTTCTAAAGGTTTGCGTTTAACAAGAGGCTCATGGGGTGCATTGTTCAATGCAGCTTGCCCATCGTCTTTATCAAACATATCCGTTCTAGAGAAGAATGTGTTCATCGAATACATAGTACTGGCCAAAGAGTCTAACCATCAGCCAAGAGACCAACACCGCGAATCCCTAATTTTTACTACTACACACTATACAAGGTTTAGATAATTGGAATCATCTTTCTGATTCCATTGGAGAAGCAGGAAGCTACTGATAAGCTGGATATGTTAATCAAACAAAATCATAAAACAGCAGCCCTCCCTTGAAACCCTTGATCAATCAAAACACTAACTATTCAGAAAGCTAGCATTGACTATACACATTTGCAAGATTGCCAGAAGCTAACTTCTTGTGCATCCAATCAATGATATCCTGAGCAATTTCTTCACGCTCAGGCTCGAACAGAAGGTCATGCAAGAATCCATCATAAAGTTTAATGTCTTTGAATTCAGAAGCAGCCTCATTGTACAGATCCTGAGAAGCCAACGGATCAGTGACTCTATCAGCCGATCCATGGAGGACTAAGAATGGGACAGTGACAGACTTGAAATTCCGCATCAAGTAAGAGGAGATGCGCAGAATCTCATGGCCCGTCCTGACCCTCAAGGGCCCAGTATACACTAGAGGGTCAGAATACTTGGCCACCAGTGCTGCAGGATCCCTTGATACAGGAATTCCTCTTTTGTGAGAACCTTTGAATTGGTACCTAGGTGCAACCAATGAAAAAATTGGTGCTACGGCCTGCATTTGGATAACAAACACAAAATTAAAGTGTGCATGGAAAGAAGACACTGCTGAAAACCATGTACTATAAGTAGGAGCCTTACGCTAACAATAGGATTTGCAGGTTTCACACGCAATGCTGGTGAAGTCAATATGATGCCCTCCAGCATGTTTTCAATGTGTGGATAAGAAGCTGCCTGTGCAAGGGAGCAGATTATCAGAGCAGAATAATTAATGAATACTTTTAAGGGTTTTAGAATCTTTTAGGTTACTTCACTTCAAAAGCCTCACCTTTAATACCACCGCTCCTCCTGTTGAATGACCAAAGAGGAAGCATGGTATCCCAGGGTTCTCAAACTTGACCTTTTCCAAGAAAGCCCCCTATATAAACAGGAGATGGATGTTAGGTATTTTTGGCAGGCCCTATGGAAGAGGCAAGACAACAAAGAACCAAAAATGAATGTAGAATGGAGATCATATCTTCGGCTTGCTACTTAGGAATGGATATCCAGTTCAAGAAAAATAATTGGAATTGATACGTTGAGGAAAAGAGTTCAGATATATGGCAGACATGGAGCATGAAATATTAAAAAAGTCACAACTTACTGTGTCTGCGACGACATGGTCCAAAGATGGCACATATCCATGTAATCCATCACTCCCTCCATGCCCTGTCAAACAGAATAAGTCCATGCCATTTGTTAAGAAGTATTAACCATCCACTTTGACTAATAGCGTAACCTATCATAGCAATCAGTTCAGAGATGCTTATTCCATGTGCATGAACCCAGAAAATATAGCAAGACATACTTTATGCACGTAGCTCAAATCAAGGCATTTTAGAACAAAAAAAAAAATACTCTGTGAGATATATGTGAGAGACCAGTATAATCCTGCTAAGAGGCTAGCTAGTAAAGAAGCATCAGCGGAAAAAGGACCACCGAGGAACTTCATCCACAATAAAGGAAAAAAAACATAAAAAGAGGACTATTGAGGAAGAGACACAATGAGAATGAAAATAGATGAAGCTATAACGCACTTAATTGAAAACAGATGAAGCTATACACGCATTTAATTGAAAACCATTATTGACCCTTTGTCAACCATTCTAACAAGGCAAGTAATTTTTAGCACCCTAAGCATGACCATTAATCTTTCATCTTATTATGATGAAATACTAGTATAGGAGTATGTGCGATGATAAAGATGATAAAGAGGTTACTACAGGAAAGTGTAAAGGCAGTATCAGCTCAGTGAAAGTACCTATCCAGTCCATTGCATATACCCCGAAGTTGCAGGAGTTCAGTTGCCTAGCAAAATTAGCATATCGTCCACTGAAATGAAATATAAAAGGAATATTGTTATCCAGCTAGTTCAGCAAAACCATAAACAAGTTGTGAAATGAAGAAGGCTTAAACAACTCGCTTAGCCAAGACACCTATTCTTCAAACAACAGCTATCACACCCCTCCCCACAAGATTTCAAAAAGCCAATAAATAGTTACCTGTGCTCATTCAGTCCATGGATGATGATAATTATGCCCCTGAAACAAAAAACTAGCCATTAAGAAACAATTAAAAAAGAAAAAACAGACAGCCAATTTATAATAGATTGGCAAACACAAATATCAGAGTTTGCAGCACTACTGCTCCTTAGTCTCCCATAAAAGTGAATTTTGTCAAATTATCAGACAGAGCCTTAGGAATAAAATAAGAATTAGAAAAAGCCTTGGCACTGCAGGATGAGAATAGAAAAGGGATTCTCGATGTCCGATAACAAATGGTTTAGGATTACTAAGATCAGAATCAATTACATTTTTTAGTTTTCTCTTAATAAGTTCCAATTTTGACGATTATTCAAATGGAAATCACTCGCCTTTTAAGCTAGCACTTTACCTTAAAGGATTTAAGGAGGGATCTTTTAAAACATGAAGCCAAGTCTAGGAAATTCAACCTAATCCTGATGAAAGTAGTAACCTCATTTGTTCACTGGTAGATTCTGGCTTGTATTCGTGTCCTAGCAAACTAGAAAAACAAACGCTCTCTAAGCATGTAAAAGATTATGATCTAGTTCATTTTCTTAACTTAAGATTAATGCTCTAACTTGCCAATCAATTCATGTCTATTTTTGCTCATGTGCAATATAAAATGACCTTGCACGGGCAAAATGGGGATACTCGTGTACAATTTATCACTTCAAA
Source organism: Lycium ferocissimum (assembly GCF_029784015.1). Classification (NCBI taxonomy): domain Eukaryota; kingdom Viridiplantae; phylum Streptophyta; class Magnoliopsida; order Solanales; family Solanaceae; genus Lycium; species Lycium ferocissimum. The sequence continues at coordinate 14,378,763 of NC_081350.1, forward strand.
TACTTGCAATTTTATTGGTAAAAGGAGTGTTTTGTCAGAAAAACTGAAAAGGAGCATCTCTAGTTTATCTATTAATGTAATGAAGTCAAATGTGGTGAAGCTAACATAGAAATGAAAGATAGTTTCTTTGGGTTTTATAGAGGGTATGTATAACTGCCTTCTGTACTAAAAGTAAATGATAGGCTTCTAACCACTCTGATGAGTGATGAACACAGCAAGGGGTGATGAACCCATGCAGTTGTGCTTTCCATTTTTTAATGCTGAAATAACCATAACCCAATCACCCCCCACCCCCAACCCCCATACACACCCCTAATTCTTTGCCTGACGAAGCTTCCAATATTAAGTTAATACCAAAATCAAAGTCTTACTCTGTAAAATACAGAAGAAGTAACATTTTGCATCTTCATCAATTTCATTTGCTCAATATTTTTTTCACCCATACACTAGATCCCCAAACCTCAAAAGTCACCTTTGATCACAAAATTGATTAACATGATGTATGACTCAATTCCAAATTAATTACCTGTGTGAATCCTCTTCATTCATGCCCAATTTCGACAATTTATCATAATTTGACCTTCTTTTTATACTAACCATCAACCGTCTAAAACCCTTCACCCCTATCCTATGTTTATACGAACACGAAAATTTGCCAAAAAGGAGGAAACTTGAACATACTCCCTCCCGTTCAATTAATTTGGTTGGTTTGGATTTGACACGAATTTTAAAAAAATGGAAAAAAAGACTTCTGAATCTTAGGTCTTAAATTAAAATATGTGTAAATGTACGAAAATGCCCTTTTATTCTTGTGTCAATCAAATTGATTTTTAAGGTAGTAAGTACCTTAATTCGTCGGAAACGGGGAACCAGGACCGGCAAAACAAAGCATTTCTCCGTATCCCAAAGAACAAAGACGTGTTCCACCGGCAATCAGCGGTTTCATTTTCAACAACCATTTCCAAGGCCTCAGCAAGTGCTCTCCTTCTCTGTGTATCCTCTTCATCTCTCCTTAGAGCAAATTTCCTCCTCTTCCCGGAGGCTACCGTCACCGCTGCAGACGGCGAAGAAGGAGGAGAAGACGGTGACGGTGACGTGGCAAACCGGCGACGAGAAAGGAGAATTACCCATAGGAAAATGGATTGTATGAATATGAGTAGTCGTTTGGATGTTTCGTATGAGAAAACGGAACGGTGGAGATTTTTGAATAAGGGGATTATCCGGTTACTTGCGCCGGAGGTAAGTTCCTCCACCGGTAAGGATGAGTCCATTAAAGAAACGCTATAATTGAGATATAGAGAGAATATGAAAATGAAAACAGAAAAGGGGAAAGGGCAAAAGAGAGGAGAAATTCAAGAATGAAGGTTTGGTTGGGTATTTATAGAGAAAAATTGTTAAGGGGTTTTAGGGAAAAAGGGAAAGTAGTGCTACCTCCGTCTCAATTTTGCTTGACTGAGTATAAAATTTTAAAAATAAATGAAAACTTTTAATTATTATGGCATAAATTAAAGTCTTTAAAATCTTGTGGTTTAGTTGATACGTTTGAATGTTGAAATTGCATTTTTTTTATTAAATACATATATATACGTAAGAATCACTCTTTTTAAGACAGATAAAAAAGGAAATAAGACATTTAAAATGATTATCGGGTATTTATGAAGAAATTGTGAAGGGGTTTTGGGGAAAAAAGGAAAGTATTTATTTACTGAGAAAGAAGGAAAATGAAGGCTTTTTCTGACTTCTGAGAAGGAAAACGTTGGCTGGAAAGAAAGGACACGGTTTGATTATGTGTGTAGGGGTATAGGGTATTTTATATGTACTGATGACGTGGGTGATTTTGAGTGGTTGTTTAGCTAGAGAGTCAAAATAGGAAGGCGAAAAGAGGCTACTCTTGTCCCAGATTTGGAGAAAAAATTATTGAATGGGACAACCCATAGTCAAAGTTATTTACAATTGAAAAGTATTAGAACTCGTCAACGAAGAGAGAGAGAGAAGAAAAAAACTCTTGACACGCTACACACTTTTTTAATATTTTTTATTCCGTGCTCCATAGCAAATTTTTCTATTCCAAAAGTTCTAACCCAAGATCTTCAATTAAGAGCCTATTTAGATAGAGAACTAAAATAAGCGAACTTATAAAAATTCAAAATAGTTTATAAATTAAAAAAAAAAAAAAAAAAAAAAAAATTGGGGTAGGCTAAATTATTTTTTTTTTTAAACTTTATAAGTTGTTTTTTTAAACTTATGTTCGCTTAGATAAATAAGTGGTCAAACGGACGATTATTTTTAGGCTTATTTTATGCACAAAATAACTTTAAAATTTCGGTCTACCAAACACAAAAAAATTTCTAAAACAACATAAACAACTTAAAAGCCAATCCAGGCTCTAAGAGCAGAATCATATTCATCCCATAAGTATTGGTGACCCCTAAAAACTTACTATTTCCTTTTGTATATTTCTAGTAAATTGTATTCAAAACAGACTATGATTTATAACAGAAAAGTAAACGGTTTGCCATTTTTTAATTTTGAAATTAATAAAAAAGTAGAAAGAGAAATTTAAGTTTACTGTATATATATGGTGTTTTAAGTGTTTTGTTTCTGTAAAAAGTTAATCTTCGCATAAGTTAATTTTGTGAGTTCAATAACCAAGTGGCGCATTATTGGTGTTATTAAAGTTGTAAAGATGTCGTAACGTATAAGAAAGAATATAGTACTGTGTCAGGGAACTTAGACGAGTGCAATTTAAATGATCCAAAGTGGGTTTAGGGATCAAAATAATTCATTAAAAAAAAAAAAGTGATCACAGTGCCTTTTGTGCACTAATTTAGTACGCAATAGGACTAAAATGTAACTTTACAGTTAAGTCCTATTGCGCACTAAATTAGTGCGCAAAAGACACTTATATAAACCCCTAGCTGGCCATTTTCAAGTCACTCTTCACTTCCTCCCGTTTTCACTCTTTCAACATACTTCACCCCCCCCCCCCAAAAAATCATGTCTCAATGCTCCGGAACGTCAAACTTTGCTATAGAACCCGATATTTGTGAATGTGGTTATTATTGTAAGCTAAAAATATCAAGACCCAAGATAATACGGGTCGTCGTTTTTGGCTTTGTAAACATCAAGACCCAAGATAATGGGGTAAAAAAAATTACCGCCAATATCTCCGTTTTTGCTCTTTTTCCCTCCATTTTTCTTTTTCTTCTTCTCCATCCGCTCGTTCTCCTTCTTTTTCCCTCCATTCTTCTTCCTCGTCTTCCATTGTTGCTTCCCTTACTTCTTCTTCTTCCATTGTTGCGCCATTTTGAAGAATTTGCTCAACAAAGAAAAAAACGAAACCACCAAATTTTGTAATTTTTTGCCTGGATTTCGTTCGTGTAGCACCAGGCATTACTTCATAAGTATTGCTGCTTCCCCTGCTTCTTCTTCTTCTTCCATTGCTATGCCATTTTGAAGAATTTGCTCAACAAAGAAAAAAATGAAACCACCAGATTTTGCAATTTTTTGGCTGGATTTCATTCGTGTAGCACTGGGCATTACCTCATAAGTGATTTCCGCTTATTTGGTAAGTAAAATAATGTTGTTTTGTTTCAACTATTTATCTAGGTTTTGCTACTGATTTTCCAACAATTTACAGTAACAATTGTACTTGTTGCAACAAGTGCAAAAGCTGTTGTATAAGAGAACGCTAAATTTTTGCAACAACTATTGTAGTTTCTGCAACAGCTATTGTAGTTGCTTCCACAATTACAACAGATTATGTAGTTGTTGCAATTTCTGCACTAACTGTTGCTAAATACGTCGTATAAATAAGTTGCAACAGATCTGTGAGTTGTTGCAACAACTCACTGATCTGTTGGATTCAGCTTCAGTCCAACAGAACCCAAAAAACTGCACCCAAAAAATTGAAGCTGACTCCAACATATTAGTTAGTTGCTGCAACAAGTAAACTACCTGTTGCAATAAGTACTATACTTGTTGCAACAACTCACTAATCTGTTGAACATTTTCAACTGTCTTTGGATGAAACAGAACCCAAAAAACTGAAGCTGACTCCAACAGATTAGTTAGTTGTTGCAACAAGTATAGTACTTGTTGCAACAGGTAGTCCACTTGTTGCAACAACTGATTCATATGTTCCAACAAGCCATTCAGTTATTGCATTTTGTTAGTATACTGTCATGACTCTATTTTTAAAAACAAAATATATTCAGGTACCATTAATGGGGGACTCAATAACAATAGGTGTTGATTACCATGGTGAATGGATCGAGAAGAACAATCGATATATTTGGCAATGGAAGGGTAGTCACATATTAGAGACGATAGCGATGACTGTCCAAAGAGATGTTGTGTTTGATGATCTTGTGAACTTAATCATTACCTATTGTGAATTAACTTGTGAACCAAAAGATCTTGCCATCACTTACATGCATAGCTCTTTTGAAAATCATAGGGTCTTGCCTTTTAAGGTAACCGATCAGGATCGTTTGCATACATGTTTGAATTATGTAACTAGGCCGATTTTAAGGGTATACGTGGTTGGAAGCCCGGTGGAGAACCATAATTTAGATCAAGACCAACAAGATGTGTTAAATGATAAAATGGATAGGGTGGATGTTATATCCCGTGTTTTGCACATTCGGGAAAAATCGGACATAGATGTGACTTGTTAAGAGTAAGGCCAAATCTTGGTTCTATTTAGCATATAAGTTATCTATGAGAGGTATGGACGCGGAAGTATCGAGGAAGGCCTAAGGGGCAAAAATTGGAATTTTGAAAATTTGTTTCGGGAATTGCAAAATACGATTCACGATGAATTGGGCTCAATTAAATAAGAGAAAATGAGGCCCAACATTAAGGGGGGTGGCCGGCCAAGGCCAAGTGGCCCAAGGCCCACATGGAATTAAAATCCATGTGGTTAAATAGAATAAGCCACCATATTATTCTCCAAAGTTCCAAGAAATTTCAAGAGAAAAAAAGAAGAACTTGGAAAGCAACCAAGCAACCCATTCGGCCAACAAAGAAAAAAAAAAAGAAAAATTTCCAAGCCTTCAACTTTGATCCAAAAATCTCTTCCTTCTCGAATTCTTAACAAGTTTAAGGCGCTCTTCGACATGGTATAAGTAGTTAAGCAAGAAAACTCCGTTTGCGGAAAGTGAAAATTTGAAGAAAAAGGTGAGATTTCTATCCTTTTATGTTATGGAAGAAGTGTATATGTTATGGTGTTTAGAATTGAACAAAATTATGGAATTGTTGTGTGTGCATAGCCGTGTAGTGCATGTGTGAGTTGTGGCCGTGTAGTATCTTGCTTGAAAGGGAGATGGATTGAATTTATTTAGTGTATTAATTGTGTTGTTGTGTTCTTGTGGAATAAATGAAAGGAGAATGGTTTAAGTTGGCATGAAAAATCCATTGTTAGGTTGTTGTAGGAATTATGTGATTTTATTCTAGTTTTATGTTAACATGGAAATGAAATTGTAAGATGCAATTATGATGATTGTTGATGAAATTGAAAGATGGAAATATGCTATGAATATGCATGCTAAAGATTAAAAGTTTTGGATGTGTTATGGCTTTGTTGGAAAGTTTGCATATGTAGTATATGTTGCGAATATTTTGTAGAAATGATATGAAGTGTTTCCGAATTGTATTTGAATGGTTTTGGATTAGTAAATGGATATAAGAATGTTGACATGAAGTTGGAAAGGTGAAGTCGGAATGGAAGCCATAGTATTATGTTGGAAAGAAGATTAGTTGTATTATATTGTGATTTGTAGTGATTGTTGTTATTGTTGGTGTTGTTGATGTTGTTGTTGGATTGGTTGTTGTCATTTAAGCCGGTTTAATGCTCGGGGATGTTGAATTTATAGGGGAAATGCTTGCCGAAATTTCGGTAGGCAAATATGGAGTTAAACTTGGAGTTCTTAAAAGCTTGTAACTTATTTGGTAACTATGACCAATTGTAGATTTTGGTAGAAACGGGAGTGGAGCTCAGACGAGCGTAAGGCGCGATCAAGGTATGTAAAGCCTACCTTTCCTTCCTTTGGCATGTCCTAGGTGTACTAGGTTTGGATTTGAGCCTCGGGGGATTATTCTATTCATAGAAATCCGAGTTTAAATTTGAGTACTATTCATTCAGCGCAATTGAACTAAAATCCTTATCTTTGGTCAAAAGAATGCTTAAACCTTTGTAACGGTTGCCAATGGACATCGAATTGCTCCGGAACCTTTATGGATGGCTTAAGGGAGCCTAATCTTTGTAATTCATGTTTGCCGCCTCGACTCGACCCGAGGTGGGCCCACGATCCGAGACTTGTGTATTGCTTCACTTGACTCTATTTGGAATAATAACTAAAGAACTAGTTTTGTATAAAGAAACATAAAATGGATTTTCTTTTAAAAGAAGACCACTCCGAAGAGGGGTGCGAGGTTTATTATTTAAACTCTTCAAAACCACTCCGAATGGGGTGCGATGGCCTCGACTTATGCCTAAGTGTGCTATGGCCTTGTCACGTATCGAGTAAGCCATGGCCTCGGCGATCCCTAGTGTGCTATGACCTCGGCTTACGTACGGGCGCGCTATGGCCTTGGCTTATGCTCGAGTGTGCTATTTTTCCAAAACCACTCCGCAAGGGGTGCGAGGTTTTACTATTTCATTTCATTTACTATTTATGTTTACACTATCGTTAATAATACGCCCGAAGGGGGCCGTGATCACTATTATGCCGGAAGCGGCAATGCCGAAGGGCCATTATTGATGCGAGCCGAAGCGGCTGCCCGAAGGGGCTATTATTATTATTTCGCCGGAAGCGGCGCGTGTGATGTATTGTATTACCTACCTTAAAAACGTTAGTTAGATTGCGATTATTTATTAAAGCTTGTATTAGGGCTTTGTGTGTTTATTTATGTTTTCTGTAGCGAGGCTGCGGTATTGGGTTGGTTGTGACTTCTTTCTTCCTAAATTGCGCGGTTGCTATTATCTATCCTCGCTTTACATATTCAAGTACATATTCCGTGCCGACCCCTTTCTTCGGGGGGCGTTTCATGCCGCGGTACGGGACGCGACTCGGCGATCCCGGCTACTTAGGGGGAATCCGGCGCTAGGAGTCGGACAACTCCACTTGTTCCGAGGGAATTTGTTCTATTTTGGTATAATTTTGTGTATATATTCGTAAATCGTACTTTTAGACGTCTGCGAACAGCGTGGGTGTTATGGGTACTGTTTGGTCTTGTCAGTCACTATGTTGTTGTACAGAAGTAGCGGTAGCCTCTTCGGCCCGCCTTGTCTTATACCATGTATATATTTATGTATGTGTATATACGTCAGTACTTTTAAGACGCTTTTTTGAGTTATGTATCGACTTTAGTGTTTTATCTAGAATTTCAAAAAAAAAGTTTATGAATCGCCATATTTGGGTGCTAGTAGTAAATGTTGAATCCTTAGACGGGGTAAGCACCACTTGTCACGGCCCTAGGTTGGGTCGTGACAAAAGTGGTATCAAAACGATTCGATCCTCGGCATGTTCGCGAGACGGTGTCTAGTAGAGTCTTGTTTATCGGTGTGTTGTGCACCACATCTATAAACGGAAGCTACGAGACATTAATAGGGTGTCATTCTTTCTTTCATAGTGAGGATCGTGCGGATAGAGAGCCGTGTCGTAAGTAAAGTCTCTAATCTAATAATGCTGTGATTTCGCAATGCCTAGGAAGGGTAAAGCGAAGGCGGCTCCGAGAGGCAAGGCCGTTGTGGATGAAGCAGGTAGCCAAGCCCCCAGGTCTACCAGAGCTCAGACTCGCACTGGGATACGCCTTCGGTCCCAGGGTTCCCCTACTTCCTCATCTTCGGAAGGGCTCAGAGAGGCAGCTGACCCAGCCCCAGCTCCAGCACCTGCACCAGTGCCTCCAGCTCACCGACCGGATATCCAGAACCAAGAAATAAAAGAGATGAAGGATGCTATACGTTTGCTAACCCGGTACTTACTACTCGGGTTGGGCGACGGGGTAGGGGCCATGAATACCGGACGAACCGCTAGTGCCGTGGCCCGAGATTTTCTTACCCTAAATCCCCCGAGAATTCAAAGGCACGGACCCAAATGCGATCCCCAGAGTTTATAGATGGTATGCGGCGTACTTTGGATATAATGAGGGCGTCGGCTACGGAGTCGTCGAGCTAGCCTCTTATAGGCTACGAGGTATAGCAATTAATTGGTTTCGGTCGTGGAAATTATCCGGAGGAAGGGATGCCCCTCCGCCGACTTGGCGAGGAATTCTCGGATGCCTTCTTGCGCCATCGTATGCCACCCGAATTGAGGCGGGCAAGAGTTGACCGGTTCCTTAACTTTTTTGCGGAGGGTAGCATGTACGTTAGGGAATATAGTGTGGAGTTTGATTCTTTGGCGAGATATGCCCCTGCTATTGTGCGAGAATATGGAGGATAGAATCCATCAATATGTGAGGGGATTAGAGCGGAGTTACGGGAGGCTTGTATGGCGGTTTCCATGCGGCGGGTATGGATATAGCTCGTGTTCAAGCTTATGCCCAAGGATCGAAGATCGAAAGCGTCGGCGAGAGGCTATCTCGGGCGGAGGTGGTCGACCCCAAGAGGGCCGGGTCGGAGGGTCGAATAAAGGCTACACCGAGAGAAAGCGGACCCCGCCCAGCGCATCCTCGCGGTTTCAAGGATTTCGGCGGGGTAGGGAGGCTTTTTCTAGGCAAAGACAAAATTTTCCTTATGCGTCGAGCTCCCGGCGGCGGGCGGGGTCGGGACGGAGGTGATGCCCCCTCCCAATGCGCGACTTGTGGGAGACGCCACGTAGGGCGATGTCGGCGTGGCGTATGTTATACTTGTGGTGATCCGACGCATTATGCTAGAGAGTGTCCACAAGGAGTGGGCCATACTGTCCTTGGAAACTCGGCAGCAGCATCGTCACCTTCGGTGAGAGCCCCCGAGACAGGACCCCAGGCTTCCTCCGGTCGAGGTAGGGGCAGAGGTAGAGCACCTGATCCCAGTACGGGGCCACATCGTATCTTTGCGCTAGGGGGAGACCGGATCCGCAGGCTCGACAGATACACCACCGGTAATCTACGTTAGTGAATTCGTTATATTGATTGGCAAATGATTTATATGTGCTACTCATAAAAATAAATTTCCCCGCTTTATTTATAAGACCTTATAAGGTTCGTTTAACATTCGAGGACGAATGTTTTAAAGGGGGAGGATGTTATATCCCGTGTTTTGCACATTCGGGAAAAATCGGACATAGATGTGACTTGTTAAGAGTAAGGCCAAATCTTGGTTCTATTTAGCATATAAGTTATCTATGAGAGGTATGGACGCGGAAGTATCGAGGAAGGCCTAAGGGGCAAAAATTGGAATTTTGAAAATTTGTTTCGGGAATTGCAAAATACGATTCACGATGAATTGGGCTCAATTAAATAAGAGAAAATGAGGCCCAACATTAAGGGGGGTGGCCGGCCAAGGCCAAGTGGCCCAAGGCCCACATGGAATTAAAATCCATGTGGTTAAATAGAATAAGCCACCATATTATTCTCCAAAGTTCCAAGAAATTTCAAGAGAAAAAAAAGAAGAACTTGGAAAGCAACCAAGCAACCCATTCGGCCAACAAAGAAAAAAAAAAAAATTTCCAAGCCTTCAACTTTGATCCAAAAATCTCTTCCTTCTCGAATTCTTAACAAGTTTAAGGCGCTCTTCGACATGGTATAAGTAGTTAAGCAAGAAAACTCCGTTTGCGGAAAGTGAAAATTTGAAGAAAAAGGTGAGATTTCTATCCTTTTATGTTATGGAAGAAGTGTATATGTTATGGTGTTTAGAATTGAACAAAATTATGGAATTGTTGTGTGTGCATAGCCGTGTAGTGCATGTGTGAGTTGTGGCCGTGTAGTATCTTGCTTGAAAGGGAGATGGATTGAATTTATTTAGTGTATTAATTGTGTTGTTGTGTTCTTGTGGAATAAATGAAAGGAGAATGGTTTAAGTTGGCATGAAAATCCATTGTTAGGTTGTTGTAGGAATTATGTGATTTTATTCTAGTTTTATGTTAACATGGAAATGAAATTGTAAGATGCAATTATGATGATTGTTGATGAAATTGAAAGATGGAAATATGCTATGAATATGCATGCTAAAGATTAAAAGTTTTGGATGTGTTATGGCTTTGTTGGAAAGTTTGCATATGTAGTATATGTTGCGAATATTTTGTAGAAATGATATGAAGTGTTTCCGAATTGTATTTGAATGGTTTTGGATTAGTAAATGGATATAAGAATGTTGACATGAAGTTGGAAAGGTGAAGTCGGAATGGAAGCCATAGTATTATGTTGGAAAGAAGATTAGTTGTATTATATTGTGATTTGTAGTGATTGTTGTTATTGTTGGTGTTGTTGATGTTGTTGTTGGATTGGTTGTTGTCATTTAAGCCGAGTTTAATGCTCGGGGATGTTGAATTTATAGGGGAAATGCTTTGAAATTTCGGTAGGCAAATATGGAGTTAAACTTGGAGTTCTTAAAAGCTTGTAACTTATTTGGTAACTATGACCAATTGTAGATTTTGGTAGAAACGGGAGTGGAGCTCAGACGAGCGTAAGGCGCGATCAAGGTATGTAAAGCTATCCCTTTCCTTCCTTTGGCATGTCCTAGGTGTACTAGGTTTGGATTTGAGCCTCGGGGATTATTCTATTCATAGAAATCCGAGTTTAAATTTGAGTACTATTCATTCGGCGCAATTGAACTAAAATCCTTATCTTTGGTCAAAAGAATGCTTAAACCTTTGTAACGGTTGCCAATGGACTCGAATCGCTCCGGAACCTTTATGGATGGCTTAAGGGAGCCTAATCTTTGTAATTCATGTTTGCCGCCTCGACTCGACCCGAGGTGGGCCCACATCCCGAGACTTGTGTATTGCTTCACTTGACTCTATTTGGAATAATAACTAAAGAACTAGTTTTGTATAAAGAAACATAAAATGGATTTTCTTTTAAAAGAAAACCACTCCGAAGAGGGTGCGAGGTTTATTATTTAAACTCTTCAAAACCACTCCGAATGGGGTGCGATGGCCTCAGCTTATGCCTAAGTGTGCTATGGCCTTGGTCTGTATCTGAGTAAGCCATGGCCTCAGCTGATCCCTGAGTGTGCTATGACCTCAGCTTACGTCTGGGCGCGCTATGGCCTTGGCTTATGCCTGAGTGTGCTATTTTTCCAAAACCACTCCGCAAGGGGTGCGAGGTTTTACTATTTCATTTCATTTACTATTTATGTTTACACTATCGTTAATAATACGCCCGAAGGGGCCGTGATCACTATTATGCCGGAAGCGGCAATGCCCGAAGGGGCCATTATTGATACTGAGCCGGAAGCGGCTGCCCGAAGGGGCTATTATTATTATTTCGCGGAAGCGGCGCGTGTGATGTATTGTATTACCTACCTTAAAAACGTTAGTTAGATTGCGATTATTTATTAAAGCTTGTATTAGGGCTTTGTGTGTTTATTTATGTTTTACGGTGACGGAGGCGGGTATTGGGTTGGTTGTGACTTCTTTCTTCCTAAATTGCGCGGTTGCTATTATCTATCCTCGCTTTACATATTCGGTACATATTAAAATGCGACCCCCTTTCTTCGGGGTCGCGTTTCATGCCGCGGTACAGGGACGCGACTCGGCGATCCAGCTACTTAGGGGGAATCCAGCGCTAGAGTCGGACAACTCCACTTGTTCCGGAGGCTGTTCCTATTTTGGTATAATTTTGTGTATATGTTCTGTAAATCGTACTTTTAGACGTACGCGAACGCGGGGTGTTATGGGTACCGTTTGGTCTTGTCAGTCACTATGTTGTTGTACAGAAGTAGCGGTAGCCTCTTCGGCCCGCCTTGTCTTATACCATGTATATATTTATGTATGTGTATATACGTCGATACTTTTAAGACGCTTTAAGTTATGTATCGACTTTAGTGTTTTATCTAGAATTTCAAAAAAAAAGTCTATGAATCGCCATATTTGGGTGCTAGTAGTAAATGTTGAATCCTTAGACAGGGTAAGCCCGGTCACTTGTCACGGCCCTAGGTTGGGTCGTGACAGTGGATATGGATATTCCAGATAATGAAAGTGGGGTGAGCTGATTCCTATACCCGAATTTGAGAGCAATACACCGTGTGCTGCACAATCGTCACAGTCCAGCCATGTTCAAGATGATGAAACAGGTTTTTATAATGCAATGTCATTCAAGAACAGGGAAGAACTAGCAACTATGTTGAAACTCTCTTCCGTGAAGAAAGATTTTACACTCAAGAAGGTGATTAATTCGCGTACTATGTATTGCTTTAGATGTGTACATCCGGAGTGCAAGTGGTGGCTGAGGGCTAGGAAGCTTTTAAATTCTCGACATTTTGTATTACAACCTACATAAAGTATCACACATGTGGTTCTGAGCATATTACTAGCCATAATCCACACGCCACAACGAATGTCATTGGTGAATTCTTCAGAGATAGGTTTCCCGACGGTAAAGGCCCATCTACAAAAGATATAAGTCAATCATTCCGCACAAAATTGGGTTGTAAGTTAAGTTATTGGAAGGTCTGGAAGGGCATGAAGATTTCAAAGGCTTTGACAAGAGGGACACATGAGCACGGGTATGCGGTGCTTGATGCGTACTGTTATATGCTTCATTCCGCTAATCCAGGAAGTAAGATGGCATTGGAGGTTGATGATAATGGGAAGTTCAAGTACTTTTTTGTAGCCTATGCGGCTTAGATGCTTGGTTTTGCGCAAATAAGAAAAGTCCTAGTTATTGATGGGACATTCTTAAAGAGCAAATACGAAGGAGTGTTGTTGTCAGTCGTGGCCCAAGATACGCAGAATCATATTTTTTCGGTGGCATTTTGTGTAGTGGACAAGGAGTGTGATGCCTTATACAAATATTTTTTTGAACAAATGAGAAGCTTGTAGATGATACCAATAAGTTGTGCATAATTTCTGATAGGCATCCAAGTACAAAAAGGCGGTTTCAATTGTCTTCCCTTTATCTTATTATGGCTATTGCATGAAGCACCTTAGGGAAAATCTCCGAACCAACTTTCACAATTCGAAGGTTGTATCTTAGTTTTATAAATCAGCAAAATCGTACAATATAGATGGGTTCAATGACCATTTCAATCAAATCAGATATATGGTCCCTGGGGCCGCCGAACATCTTGAACGTGTTGGATTTCACAAATGGAGCAGGGTATTTTTGTTCGGAAATAGGTATTTACATATTATTGTTTCCAACAAGTAACACATTTGTTGGAACAAGTGACTTACGTGTTTAACGTATGTTTAATAAATGATTACCCAAAAACAAAAAAGTAAATGAATAGAAGCTAGGGGAGGGGCGACAAAGGGTGGCAATGGTAAGATGGTGGATTTGTGGTGGGTGGGCCAGCGGAGAAGACAAAGAAGATGACCTTCCTTTTTTAGTTAATTTTTATTTTCTTTTTTGATTATTTATTTACAATCACACATTTTTAAGCTGAAAAAAATATACTGTATATATTTTGAAGTTGTTTCATGCACTCTGAGCTAGTGTAATTCACGCACTGTGCCACCTCAATAAATTGTGTCCAAGTGGCACAGTAAAGGTGATTTTGGAGGGTACAGATGGTAGGAGTCTCAGTTAGGGGGTCTAAGTGGATTTTACGAACAAGTTCGAGGGTCTGTCGATGACTTCAGCCAAAGATAAAACATTGAAGAAAGAAATTTTACCATGAAGGCCCAAGGGAAGCCATAAATGTTGGAAGTCTTCACATTAGGGTTGAAATATCTCGACAAATAATCAACATTCAACTTAAAACTTTTATGACCCCATGGATAGTTATTAAATGCCTCATGATCCTCCGAGAGTTTAACCAAACCAAGTGCTATATTATTCTTTACATCTTTTTCCCAAAGAATAGAATGGACAAACCAAACTAAGCACAATGACTCCTTGTGCTTTCTTGATATAGTTTTTGACTTCAAGTCTTCTAGCAACTGCTCTACCTTGTAGATCTTTCCAACAATATCCACTAAATCCAAATAATCATCAACATTCGCTTTGTTTTTCTTGCCTTTCTTGGCTGTTTTGGATGGATTGGGTGTCTTTTCCCTCTTCTTTAGTGTAACTGTAGGAAGAGGATAAGAAGGAGCATGACACCTCAGTCTGGTGATTATGGCAAACTCCTTAATGCCAAAACAAATTGCCGCAGTAGTTTATCCATATCTCATCAGTTTTGCTACAAATAATTCTTCGTTTGAGAAGACCATACACAATGGTCTTTTGAAACCTTGCATTGTTTTCCTTAGGCAAATCTAGATACATCCCAAAACATTTGGCCTTAAAGAAATCCTCCAAGTCCTTCTCTTGAAGTATCTTCCTAAAGTAATCAAAGGGCTTGTCCATGACTGATTTTACAACAATTTCACCATTCAAATCACCTAGTTTATCCATCGGCATCTACACACGGAACTTCTCAATAGTGAAAGTTTTGACAATTTCATCAGAGGAAGGTCTGTCAATATCAGTCCAATAGAAGACTCAACAACCCTGGTCGTCGGGCTTTCAAAAGAAGCAGTTTTATCCTCTTCATCTTCTTTATTGTCATCATTATTTTCATCATCATCTTCATCATACTTCTGCTTGAGAGGTTTCCTGTTCAACAATTTCTTCAGAAAGAATATTTGCCTGTTCAAAGAAGATCTTCTGATGATGACCCCTTGGCTCTTTTACTTATTGTAGATGATTCCTCTCCTTTTCTTTTTCGTGGAGACATTGTATCTACACACAGGAGATAAACAAAAACAATTTCAATTGATTTGTGCATCATTCAAAGTAAACAAGTAATGAGTTTTTACAACAGCTGAAGCATATGTTGCAACAAGTATGTAATTTGTTGCAACAACCCCCTCATATGTTCCAACATCTTCCTCAGTTATCGTAACAGATTAGACATCTGTTGAAAAATATCAAAATAGTTGCTATAGCTTCGTCAGCAACTGTATTGATTATTTCCAACAGATGGATAATCCGTTGCAACAACTGATGAAGTTGTTGGAACATATGATGGAGTTGTTCCAACAGACTCTATTGGAAAATATAAGAACATTTGCTACAGCTTCCTCATCAACTGTTTTGACAATATCTAACATATTCCAACAGATTGTGAATCTGTTGCAACAACAGATTCACTTGCTGCAACAAGCTCAACAACTATTTGGATTTTTTCCAACATATTAGGAATCTGTTGCAACAGATTACTCAGCTATTAGGTAAAAACAAAACAAAGGCAAGGCCCCTTTTCCTAAACGTTACAAGGACAACAACAACAACAACATCTATTTCACTGTCAGCAATATCAGTGTACATTTACAAACACACAACCATCAAAGATTGAACAAAGTACACAACATTGAGGAGAAACTCAACCCATGTTCTTCCTCTTCTTCTTTAACCAAAATCATCATTTTCATACTGTAATTCCCAAACCCCTAACATTTGAACCAGCAAAAACATCTATTTCACTACAAAACACAACCATCACAAGTTAAACAAAAGAAACACCAAATAGGGGCTTTTTAAGCATGCAACCTCAATCGTCAAACAAATGCGAAGTTGTAAATTTACTCAAACTTGTTGGAAAAAATCAAAAAAATTGCTAGCCCTTTTTTCAAAACCCTAAGGAGAACAAGAACACAAACAACACCAAAAACCATAATTTGACAGCCACATACACTATTTACAAACACACAAACCCCAATAAGTGGAACAAATACAGCAAATAAGGGTTTTGTCAAGCCAAGCAAGCCCTTTTTAAAAAAAAAAACCTAAGGAGAGCAAGAACAGAAACAACACCAAAAGCCATAAATTTCGCAACCATATAAATTATTTACAACAACAAAAACCCCACCAAGTGGAACAAATACCCCAAATAAGGGTTTCTAAAGCATTGAACAACAAAATAAACAACATGAAGACAAACCCATGTTCTTCTTCTTCTTCTCTAACCAAAATCATCATTTTCGCACTTTGATTTCAAAACCCTAACTTTTGAAGAGGAAAAAGTTCAGCTATTTTACCTGAAGAAGCAGCAGCGAAGACAGAGAGAAATGAGAGCAGCAACTATTTTGAAGAGTTTTGAGGGACGGTTGGGTTCGTGGTGGTGTTCGATTTTCAGTTTTGAAGAGGTTTGCAACTGATGCTTTTGATTTTGAAATAAATGGGTTGGGGGTTGGATTAAATAGATTGGGTTTTTTTTTGTATTTTGTAAAAGATTAACAAGTTTTAAAAATTACATTTCAAACCCTCATTAACTTAATCAGATTTTTAATTGGACTTTGACTTGGGCAGGTCAAATGTGTGACCTGTAGTAATTATAATACTTGTTAGTCACCTATAGTTATATTTTCGATAATATGGTTCTTAAACAGGGAATAAAAGTTGAAATTCATGGTGTTCCCTATAACAACTTGCGGAGTAAACATGAGTTTTGGCATCCATGAGAAACACTTCCTTTTCTCTTATTACTTTCTTGTCTTTTCTGTGTTCTTTCTTTTCTTAGACTATGCAAAACGATTCGTTGAACTAGTCGGTGATCATCTTAATGTCAGAAGAAAGAAAAACTAAAATGACAACAAGCATTTCATGATTAATTTTACGTAATTTGTGTACCTAGTACGAGAATTAATATTCTTCCACCTAGCTAAGCAAACTTATCAACAAGGCTTGATGCATATGCGCCCTACTAAATTTGTCATTTTTTTCTATTTTGGCATCTCAACTAAGTATTATTTGTATTGAACCTCTGAATTTGACCTTAAGTGTGTCCATCAAATACAATCTAACTTATATAGCATATATGGCAAGTTTCAATTTTTTAGCCTTGCACGTGAATGTCAATCACATTCTACGTGGAAAAATTCAACCAATTAAAACACCCTACCCATTTCAATTATACACAGTATAGGAAGAAGTGTGCTACTGTGTTATACAAGTGAAGAACCACCACTTAAATCAATCAAATAATAAACTGAAAAATAAGAAATCAAAATTGGAAACTAAAACTGAAAATAAATACTAAAGCTGAAAAATAAGAAACCAAAAATAAAAATCCAAAATTGGAAAATAAAATCTGGAAATCAAAACTGAAAAATAAGAAACCAAAACTGGAAACTAAAACTGAAAACAAAAACACTAAAACCAAAACTTAATATTTGATATGTAATTAAAATCCGTGGGGTGTTTTAATTGGTTGAAATTTTCACGTAGGATGTGATTGACATTCACGCGCAAGGCTAGAAAAATGAAACTCACCATATAAGTTATGTAAGTCAGATTGTGCTTGATAGACACATTTGAAGCCAAATTTAGGGGTTCAATAGAAACGTACAATACTTAGTTGAGGTGTCAAAATAAAAAATAAAAAAAAAGGGCAAGTTTAGAAGTCTCCATATGCGTTAAGCCTAGAATCAGAAGCATTCTTTATAGAATCTTACTATTTACCCTGTGTATTTGAAGACCGGGAAAAGGAAGGAAAGATCACGAAAAATAGTACAAATTAAGGGCGAAATAAAGAGAAAAGGGAAATGAAAAATTAAATTCTATAAAATATACTTATACAATGAGGCCATTTATAATATAATTAGAGATAAATTTATATTGGTAAGTATAATTTAATGATTTCATTAAGTTAATGATTACTAACGTGCTGTTATAATTTGAAAATTACTGATAAGTGTATAAAGTCAGTATGTGTAACTTAAATTGAAAGGAAAACTATTTCCCTTGTTTACTCTGCATCATTTCTTTTCCTCTTTTCTTTCTCGAACCAAGCAAATGGGAGATTTGGTTGCCACGTTAGTCCTATGGGATGATTTCGGTCACCTAGATTCTTGCTAGCCTCCCTTTCTTCTTCTTGACTTCTTGTCAAATTGTTGGAACAATCAAACTATTTTTGTCCGACCATCACAAGTTAATTTCCACGAATATTAGTAGCGTTAAATTAGTTGATATTTATTGAAAAAACAAATATACTCATTGACTTTATTATTTTTGCATTAAAAATATGTAATAAGCTGCTAATCTGATTTTACCTTATATAAAGAAAATGATTCAGCATCAAAATGGTTTTATTCCTTCCCAAAATTAAAATATTTACTACTATGAGCCCATTTGGATTAGCTGAAAAAAAGTAGTTTTTAAGCATAAGTGCTTAAATTATTTTTTAAGTGTTGAAAGTTATTTTATAAATAAATAGTTACGTGTTTAGATAAAGTGCTTAAAGGGTTTTTAGAAGTAAGGGTAGTATTGGAATTAACAGAAAATATAAGGGATAAAATGGTAAGGTTGTTGGTCAAACCAAAATGGCTTTTAAGCAAAAAAAAATAAGTTAGGGTTGAGTAACTTCTTGATTTTGGCTTATTTTAAGCACTTTTTAATTTAATTTAAGTTATTTTCAATTTTACCAAACACCTAAATAAGTTAAAAATGGCTTATAAGCTGGTTTGACCAACTTTTAAGCCAATCAAAAGGGGCTCTATATCTGATTTTACGTTATTTTTTATAAAAAGATCCAACACCAAAATAGTTTTAACCCTATCCAAAATTCAGATATTACCTATTTGAGTTTCAGTTTTATGTGTATTTTATACAATTAGGTAATTATAGATAGATTTATATTGATAAAGTAACTTACTATTATCAATTAAGATTCATTGATAATAATTACTCATCAATTTATGTGGCACTTTTTCGCAGTTTGAGATTTAAACAAGTCTTTCTTTGACCGTAATATATTCATATATCTTTTACTTATTTTGAATTGTTAATCACTGTGACTTATAATATTTTTGACGTAGTTTCCGAGCATGTAAATTTTATTTCAAAACACTTGAAGATTTCATATCTGAATTCACGATCAAAATTAAACTGTTTGACTCTCGATGCCACATAAATTGAAAGAGAGGAAATAAAAAAAGGATATGTTATCGCGTATATAATGAACCCATCTATTTTTACGTCATTTACTTATCAGGATTCCATGCGTCACCAACATGGCCACAATTCGTTTAGAGAACTTGAGCTTTGATTTAGGCCATGGAAGTGATTTGGGTCATCGAGATTCGTGCACGCCTCTTTTCCAAAATGTCGAAACCCAAAATGTCAAATCCTTATATTTTGTCCCAACATGATATAAGTAAGCGTTTGATCAATAATCAAGTTGAGGTTGAAAAGAAGATGGTATTTAAAATATAAATTGAGGTTGTTTGGCTGTTAAATTTAATTGTAAAAAAGTCTCTCTAAGTTAAAGATTAGTGTATGAAAAATAATACATTTCACTTGAAGTATACTTTCATTGAGGAATATTTTTTCACTTTTTTTCCAGAATAATTTTTCATTTTATTTCAAAATTGTTTGGTTATAAATTTCCAAATCCAACTTTGAGTTGGATTTCAAAGTTGAAAAAGTGCTCCAAACCTGTTTCCGCACTTTCATTTTCATAAATTTCAAATAAAATGTTATCTCTCTTATGCAAAAAAATATAATTAAACACAACTCCATCTTTAACTCTAAATTTATAAATTTCAAATAACGTGAAAAATATGTGGAGTCCACGACCAAACGCCTACTTAATGGTTTAATATTTCATGACTTGACGTTCAATATTTGCAAGTACACATGGCCAAACTAATTTTACATATTTCATGTTCAAATGACTTACATAATTTTACATGAATCTTAAAGTAGTAGAAATTGGGTTAGTTGATAAATGTTCTCATAAATTTTCACACACATACATGTTAAGAGTATAAACTCAGAATGTTAGATTTTAATTGAACTATTTAAAACTATTGATTCTCCATACATATAGGTGCACATATTTCACAGAGGAAATTGCAACTTGGCCATCAAACGACCAAATTCCGAATACTTCATAAAATTTCCATTAAACCTTTCAGCATTCGAGAAACTTTCCTACTCACTCCATTTCATAATAAGTGATTTTTTATGCTTATTCACACTCTTTAAAAAAATGCTCACTCATAAAAAATCAGGAGTGTTTTTACTAACTTACTTCTAATTAAATGCCTAGAAAGGAAAAACGTACAGAGTAATATGAAAGAAAAACGTACAGAGTAATATGAAGTTACAAATATATGTTACTAATACGTTTAAGTTAAAAAAAGATGAAACGTAAAACATGCATTATTCGGTATTGTTTTTCTTAGGTTTATAACTAAGGATTGGTGTGGAGTTCTTTCAAATAGATACTCCTACAAGATATTAAAAGATCACATAAGAAATCTAGCTGAAGTCTGAAGTATTATGAATTATGTATTGTTCTTCTAGTCATATAACCTCAGAATAGTTGTACGTATCCTTATGATTTTACTTGGTACTCCATTTTATTTTATTTTTTTGATTTAGAGGTCTTTATTTGAATTCTTGAAAGAGAATGAAAAGAGTAATAGGAGTAATAAATAAAAAATGAACAAAGTAGCACTTTGGAAAGTCCTATGCAGGAAACAGGAGACATGTTTCAGATTTTCACGGCATCATGAATAATATGGTTCCCAAACAAGGAATAAAAGTTGAAATTTATGGTGTTCCCTATAACAACTTGCGGAGTAAACAAGAGTTTTGGCATCCATTTGAAACACTTCCTTTTCTCTTATTACTTTATTGTCTTTTCTGCGTTCTTTCTTTTCTTAGAATATACATAACAATTCGTTGAACTAGTAGGTGATCATCTTAATGTCAGAAGAAAGAAAAAACAAACTAAAATGACAACAAGCATTTCATTATTAACTTTACGTAATTTGGGTTACCTAGTACAAGAAATAATATTCTTCCTTCTAGCTAAGCAAACTTATCAACAAGGCCTGATCACTGATGCATATGCGGCTCCCTAAATTTATCATTTTTTTTTTCATTTTGGCACCTCAACTAAGGCCTCATTTGTTTGCACTTAATGAGGATCTGAATCTTAATCATTTAGATCTCAGTCATTAAGTGTGTTTGTTTTGTAGGTCTGAATCTTAATTACTCAGATCCAGCCCATTAAGTGTATTTGTTTATTCTCTTTTAAAAGCTCTTAATGGGTCTGAATATATCTGAATGAATCAGATCTGTAACAAAGTCTTAACACAATTCAGACTCTCAAAATATATCCGCCTCTATTTCTGCCAAATTTCACGCTTTCTCTTCTTGTGTACAAAAAAAAAAATTCACGCTCCCTCTCGCTCTCCAACTATCAATCAATGACCAAATCTTTTTCTTCTTAAACTGGTATTATTCCAAAATCTTTACAGAGTCTATCAAATTGTTTGGTTGATGTGGATTCGACGGTCATAATGGGACTGTGCTAAAAAAAAAATCGTTCCACATGACGGCAATATTTTCCTCATCTATTTTGCTTATTATTAATTTATTTCTTTGTTTCTTTTTGAAGTTTCTTTTTGAATGAGGTTTATAGGACAAAACGCTAAAGTATGATCTAATTTATAAAAGTTACAGTATTCCTTTTCAGTAATCACTTTGATACACAATTATTATAAAGTAATATTATATTCCAAGTTTAAGTTATGATAAACTTTTTGCTAGTATATATGATGGAATTTGGTCATTCGACAAGACATTTCGTATAATAGTGTTGTTAAAATATCAAATAGTCATAATTTCTATCAGTAAAATAAATTCATTTAGCTGAAATGAGATCTTTTAGAATATTTTATTGATATAAATTTTAATTCCTAATTTTATTTTAATTTTATATTGATTATGTTTAAAAAGATAAATTATGCATATTCAAATATTGAAAACAAACGGTCTTAACCATTCGGGTTCGAGTAGAGGCAACATCTTAATATTCGTATGTGTATTCGTATCAAGACATCTTAATCTTAATGCACATCTTAATATTCGGATGTGTATTAAGATTCGTACGTCTTAATCTTAACGAAACAAACGATGGCGCAAAAAGATTCACCTATCAACCTCGAATTTACTCCGGTCAGTGTGTCTATCAAGTATGATGACCCACCACGTCATCATGCCACCTAGGTGCCATTTAGAGCTATTTTTGCCATGTGGATGCTTACATGGAAAAAAGTCTAGCATGTCGACGATTTACAGCCATGGAGATTCTTATAGAGATGCTCAGATATTTGATGGACTTACTAAGATTTCTTAGAAGACCTTAGAATATTCTGCTAGTGGATAATTCTGTAGGGACTTAACTTTGTAAATATCGTATGGACTTATACATTAATTATTATTTGTATACTAGTCCCTAGGTGAGTAGTATAAACAGAGGGGCATTTATTTGTAAAAATCATGAAGCAAAAATCAATCAAGTCTTCTATAATAAAAAGCTTCCTTCTAGCAAATTTCTCTTGTCTTTCTCAATTACTATTGCCTTAGCGATCTTGAGTGTAGTAATCTAGGCTGACTTGACATAGCAAGATCGTGAGCAAGCTGTGTAAGGACGTGAGCGAATTGTCAATGTCGCACGCGCGCTTAGTTGAAGACTAAGGACGTGACAACGTGGCATCGTGAGCGAAGCTCGCGACTAAGGAAATGACAAACGACGGAGAAATCAACGTCGCTAAAAACCCAAGCCAACGTCATCCCTGATGCGCCGCCGGCAAGAAGGGCCATAACAAAAAAAGAGGATTGCCGCCAACAAAGAGCCGTGGAGGCGCGCGCAGGTTGTGTCAATGAAGGGCTTACATCCCAACAACTATCTACCACCGAGGCGAGCGATGACGTGGAGGTCCCGTCCGAGGACGCACGCTTGGAAAGGTGGGGTATGAAGGTTAATGTGGGGATAGATGCCATCAACATATTTGGCCAATGTTTGGGCAAGGTGAGGGCACTCTCGAGCGTTCGTGAGGGCGTACTCTTGAAGAAATGAAAGCATCCGAAATGACTTGGAGAGGCGTACGCAGCCGAGATTGAGGGTAAAGCAAACCATCACCGCCAGAGTGCGCACTACGGAGCATTAGCATCGCTCGATGCCATGAAGGCAAAGATAGTGGGTACTCGAACAGCAAGTCAATGTTGGCGTGACCGAGGGCCCAAAAATGTTGTCGACGAGGAGGCTAAGATCGAGGCTCCCAAGCCACCAGTGTTCAAAGGGGTCCGTGATGCACAAGAGGTGGAGAACTTTCTTTGGTACTTGGAGAACTATTTCAGGCATGGAAAAGTGAGAGACAATGAGTCTAAGATTAACATCGCTGTGTTGTACCTAACAGAGACTGCCATACTATGGTGGAGAAGAAAGGTCGCCGTCTTTGCCGACGGAGGTTCATGCACAATCGACACACGGGATCGGTCAAGAATGAGTTCAAGCGATAGTTCTTCCCAAATAATGTCTTGTACAAGGCAAGGCGCAAGAACTAGAGAGTCAAGGCAGACGGAGCATTCGTGACTATGTCAAAGATTTCACCACCCTTATGCTTCAAATTCCTAACCTCACTAGCGATGACTTGTTATTTCACTTCATGGACGGATTGCAGAACTGGGCTAAGCAAGAGTTGCAATGCCGGTAAGTCAACGATATAGACCAAGCCATAGTGGAGGCCAAGTCTTTGATGGATTTCAGGCATGACAAATGCGAAAAAGGCAAAGGTAATGAGTCAAAGGGTGGCAAGGCCAAAGGTGGAGAGACCCTGGCAAGAATAAGGAGTCTCAACAACATTATTCCAGGACTCAAAATGCCAACAAGTTCGACGATAAAATGTCAAGTGGTCGTCAAGGCTATGCCGAGAAGAAGGCACAGGTCGAGAAGAAGGGATGCTACATATGTGGAGGACCACACGGCCGGTAATTGCCCCGACCAAGAGCCCTCAACGCAATGGTCCGTGAACGAAAGAGCACGCAAGGAGAGAGAGTTTAGGCACCGCATAGTTAGGTATGATAAACATGCGTGGAGTTGCCAAGAAGCAACCTATCCAAGCCGACGAGAATAAAAATAAATATGTGGATCTCATTATAAACAACAAGCTCGCTTGTGCATTGGTGGACACTGGAGCGACTCACAATTTTATGACCAAGGCTGTAGCGAAGAGACTAGTAGTTGAAGCTCGCTTCACTCAACACCCTTGTCAAGACCGTGAATGCTAAGCCGAAAATGCTCGTTGGTATACCTAATGGAGTTGATGTCAAATTGGGCGATTGGAAAGGTACGACAAACTTTACCGCCACTACTATGGATATCTGGACATTATTTTTAGGCAAGAAATTTTTAGATATTTCCACGCGATGATCGATCCCTACCTCCAACGTCTCCGAGTCAGCGGAGCGAGAAGAAGTTTGCATAGGCGCCTACAAACACTATCTTGCACGCAAAGGGCCAAACACAACTTTCAGCTATGTAGCTAATCAAAGGGCTTAAGAAAGGGGAGCCGACATTAATGGCAACCATTGCAAGTTTGGAAGAATACAAGGGTCCCCAGGAGACACTGCTGCCTTGTACAGAGAAGTTTCTCGAGGAGAACGAAGATGTCATGCCCGATGAGCTACTGGTAACGTATTTACGCCTCGGTTTCGCACATTAAACGGAATGAGTTAGTGACCTAAGTTAAAAAAAAATATGTTGAGGATAA